>NW_026623303.1:2228562-2293176 GCF_030028575.1 Malurus melanocephalus | reverse complement strand
GCTCCCAGAGTAGGGCCACCTCCAAGCCACCGCTCCCCGGAGCAGAGTCACCTCCAGACCAGCGCTGTCCGAAGCTGCCCGGTGCAGGATCACAGCTCCTTTTCCGCTGCTCCCTGGACTAGTCCCAAATTCCCTCGGGACACTCCGATCTGCCCGGATCCCTTTCACTTTGCAAACACGGCAAGAATGTCAGACAGTTTGTTTCCGACACGACCTTTTATTAAAACTCGGACCTTATGACCAAGAGTTCCCATTTCATAGCAAATCGGTGTGATGAGGATTAATTGTCAAACCACAGACTCAAAAGAAATTTTCCATTATGGGCTAATCATACATCCTGTATTTGATATAAATGGTGTAGGGTACATAGTGTCAATATTCACCGTGAATTACACCTAATTATAATTTGGAATCCAAGCTACTACTTTCTGCCCATTGACTGGCATTGTTTTCTTCAGACTTATCTTTTTCCCCCTCTTGTTTCTTGTTTTGACAGCTGAAATCCAGGTCCATATGACATAGAAAGCTAATAAAATTCTCATTTCATTGTTAATCTGATTTCATCGCAGCATAGGTTTTACCCTCACACCTGCGTAGCAGGGTGTAATTCCATTAATAATAATGATAAAAAAACCCTAAATCAACATATTCATTGCATGTCTTTTCCCTGATGAWATATTGTGAGCAGTGAGAGTTGAAAAAGAGCCATTTATTCTCACCGTGAATGAGTCTGCCTGGAACTGAAGACTTCACCTGCCTCCTCAGTCAATTAGGAATGTATCGAAAATTCTACCAGAAAACGAGTTAAATTAACCGTTAGCTAATTTCCTTGTGTCCCTCCTACATAATCCCCCCTTTTCAGCTTGCCCCAGAAATTACCACATGTTGCAAGGTTCAAATAGTGCCTAATGAAACAGTGACTAAATGGTTCTCTCAAACCCGCAGTGAAGCCCTTTCGCTGTGCCTTCAAAGCCTGGGGGGCTGCAGCGGTCGGGGGTCCCCATCTTAAAAAAGATTTTACATCTATATATATGAAATAATTACCGAGTTTGGCAGCAAAATGTCCCCCGGCAGGGCTGCGCCGTCCCTCCCTTCCCACCCCGCACACTCCGGGGCTGCGACGCCCCGGTTGTCCCCCGGGCAGGGCAAAGGTGTTTTCCCACGGCGCCCGTGGGGCGGGAGGGGCCAGGGACCTGAGGGGACAAGACCATGGAGAGACTGCGCGTACACGCGGTGTGAACACGCATGGGCTGCCTGGGGATTCCATACAACTTTATTTCYAGCACCCTGTGCCGGTATTTCCTCCGAGGATGTAGAAATTGGTTTGGAAAGACCGCTCCTGTACCGTCGGGCTCTGCCGGGAGGCAGCGTTTCTCCTTGGAGTGTCAAGGTTTCCCTTTCGCCTTCTTTACATTCACAGGGAGGGAGCGTTTTCCCCTATTTTATACAGCGGTTCCATCTAAATTCCAAACCTCGATTTTACCAAGGTTCCTTAATTTAAGGACGGGGAAAAAAAACAGCCCCGGGTCGGCAATCTTCTATGTAAAACTCTCCGAAGAGAAGCTTTGCCCCGCAGTTACAAGCACGCATTCCTGTCTAAAGCGGCTTCACTGAAGTGCAATCTACTAAAACTGGGTGAATTCCGCAAAGAGAGTAGAGTCACTTATTTGAAACGGTAAGGCTAATACAAAGTCATCAAAGCACTATGGTTCTTGTCTTTAAGTGACAACCCTCTTTATTGAACTGTTTGAAATACGCCTCCTGCTTTTCAATGTCTCTCTATCCATCTTTGTCTGCTCTTCAGAAAAGCAGACAATATAAAGCAAAGCCTGGCGAGCTCCCCACGCTCTGGCTTGGGCAGTGCCAACGTTAGCCTTGAAATTGTCACTCCTTCATTAATCTGAAACTAGTTATTTTTCCAGAGCACACAGCACACGCTTCCGATCTCTTTGGGTTCGCTTCCAACAGCTTAAATCCCCCCGGACACGCCGGCTGGGGTCGGGGCAGCGGGGAGGCGTGGAGGGGCCGAGGCCGGCGCATCGCCCTGAGCGGGGCCGGCTGCGAGGCGCGCAGGGGGGCGGAGAGGGGCGCGGAGCAGATCCTGCGTGAAATCGGCCCTTTCACGGCGAGGCCGAGCGCGYTGCAGCGCGGACACACGCCCCGAGCTTTTCCGAGTGGCATGGGGGGTTCGGGCTGTTTGTTATTCCGCTGTCATGCGGGACTCCCCGGCAGCTGCCCGGCGCACGGCTTTCCGCCACCGGCGCGGGCCCCGCGGAGCGAGGGCGCTTCCAAAGACCGGGGTCCCRTCGAGGACCCCCTGGCCCGGGCTGCCAAACTTCCCCAGGGTTTCTCGCCCAGAACGAGACACGGTTCAGCCGACGGACTTGCGCGGAGGCTGCGGGGTGCRCTTCCCGCCCTCTTAACATATGTTTCGAGCAGCCGTGAAAACCTAGTGGAAGGGATAAAAAGGGAGGGGTTTGGCTGGTTATTTTCCAGGGACTACATACTGTCATCTTCAGGCTCCGGATCCAGAATGGGAGTGCTCCCTGCCCTGCCCGCTTCCTCCCAGCTGGTGTCAGGACGCCGGGGACCCGGAGTGATGGTAATAGGACTCGCCCCTTCTTGGCCATCTTATCGCCATGGGCACAACAGAAATTCCCTGAATGGGCCTGATCCTTTCTGGCCSTGTCCTCGTCCTGGGGCTGAGCCTTCGGTGCAAGAGGGAAAAAGAGCCCCGGGCAGCAGCCCAGCCGACGAGCAGCTCTGTCGCCGTTTCGGCTGCCCCTGCCCACAATGGCAGGACCAGACACCGGGCAGCCTCACTCGAGGCCATATCCTATGGGGATTGGGTGCACGGAAGGGGAGGGTGTAGGAAATTAGGACAAACTGGAGGTGAATGCAGCGGGTTTAGGTAGATCGTGCCCTCTCCGCTCTCCCAGGAGAGTCTCCCAGGAGAATTTCCTGCAGTCCCCTGGTCTGGATCCCTGCACTGTGAGCCCTCCTCTCTGTGAGCGCTTGGGGCCTGACTGATGAGGCCCAGTGTGCCCCATCCACCCCAGGGAGGATGAGCAGCTGGCCAGGCCACTGAGCTCTTTGCTCTGGGAATCTCTGGACAGCACCTGCCGCAGTGCCCAACAACACTGCAGGTGGGAGCAAGAATCACACCCAAGGCCCTCCACTTCCCCAAGTCCAGAATGGAGGTGTGAGAAGCTGGGGATGGACATTGTGGCAAAAGCTCAAACAGCAGGGAATGGTTTCAGCAGTGCCTGTCAGGACTTCAGGTAGGACTTGAAAGAACAGCTGGGAGAGCGTGGTGTCTTCAGCACCACWAAGTTCTGGCAGCTCCTGGCTGACACAGCCTGTGGGCTAATGTGTCTGATCAGGGTGTGGCAGCAGGTTCAATCAAGGGGATCCACAGCCAGAGAAGTTGGTACTGTGAATCTGATCTTGGCCATGCAGATCAAGATCAGGGAGACTCCTCAAGACATATGTTCTCTTCTTCTGATTTTTTTTTTTAAATTGAAGAGTTCAATTGAATTACAGTAAGTAAATAAATATCTCAAGGGGAAAGCTTTTCTGGAGGGATGCTAACCCAACAGGTTACAGAAGGTCAGTAGCAGGGTCACTCACACAAATATGACTCACATCTCTTGTGCAAACGCTCAGGCTTTAGTTGTGTGACCTTGCCCTTGTGGATTCTTGCTTGTGGGGGGTCCAGTGCAGCAGCTGCTGGGAGGAAGCTCAGTGACCTGGCATTAGGGACTGTCCCATACCTGAAAGCCACCCAGGACACAGGCAACTCCTCTGCCACCAAGTTATGCCCAGGATGGAGCTGCTCTGTCAACATCAGTCAAAATCATCCGCCTCGTGCTGCTTCTCTTCTCCTGACTGGAGTGGGGCCCTTCAGGTAGATAACACCCAGTAACTGCAGCTGGAGCCATGCCTGAGCCATAGCCGGTGCTAAAAGGGGAAATGTGGATGGGAAGTTGCATGGAGCCTCGCCATGTGAGGWCAATATAGCAATGTCAGTCTGAACTTCTCCAAGACTTTGTCCTTGGCCTTTACAGAAAACTGAATTTACTACTCTCGCAGGAGTGATGAAGACATATGCAGTCATTTTTTCAGTGCTCTGAAACATCACCCTGACAAGTATCAGAGAAAAGTGAGATGCCAGCATTTGCTTCTAATTGAGGGCATTTGCAAGAAGTGCCACTGAGTGGCAACAGGAAAAAGCTGYTGTCTGAGTGCTGTGCCATATTCCCCAGAACTTTCAGACCCTTCTGTAGCTTGTGTTGCCAGCCTTGTTGCTGGGCATACCCTTTGCCTTAAGGATTTGCCTCAAGCAGGCCTGCCTCCATGGATAATCTTGTTCCACCTGCAGATATCCTCTTCCAGCAGGATATTTGGCAAAAGACATCCCTCTGTCCCCCAGTTACAGTTTACCTGATGCCTGACAGAGTTCATAGCAGCAGCTGAGGTCTCACCTGGGTCTGCTCCTCCCAGCTACTGCTCTACAGAACTCAGGAACTCATCTTGGAGACTCTCACAGAGCTATCATGTTGACCTACTGATTGTTATTAATCACAGGGTTTTCAAGTCGTGAGGGAATGAAAACTAGTTGCAGACAGATAAGCACACCAACTGCACAATCCTTATTTCCATGGATAACTGTAAGAAGAATATAAAATATGGAGCTGAACATTGCCCGTCTTAGGCRCTGGATGAATGAGGGGAAAAGATTCCACTTCATACTTTGTGGGAGGAAAAAAGGATAGAAATAATAAGGGGGAGGAGGAAAAACCCAACACATTTTAACATTAAGRTACCTTCAAATTCTGGTGGCACTACTTTCACATGGACTTTGACTCCCCAGTGCCAGATTCAGGTCGAGCTGATTGTATCAGTCTTCTGAGATATGTCAGAGCAAAACATTGCATCATTCCTSTTTTCCAAAGTTTTTGCATGAAACATTTACTTTGAAATAAAATGAAATATTGTCCCAACTGTCTCAATGACAGTTTGTATAAGATGATGATGATGATGATAATAATAATAATAATATACCATAATTATCTCTCAACTCTTGAAAGATACATGCAAACATTGATTACTACAAGAAAGAGCAACTAACTTAATTTTTAAGAAATTGCTAAACACTGCAATGAAGAAAAACCTCACTATTTATCTTCTMGAAACAGAGGAAAATACCAGTTTATTCACTGAGGTGCATATTTCCACAGAGTTGCACTGAGAACAGATACATTCTATCAAGAGTATTTCTACAGTTTTAAAATATCTTTGAGTTTTTCATTCTTAGATTTCAGAGACTGTGATGCTTTTTCGGCACGCAGCAARTCTTTGCTTTCCCAGGCTGCTGTAGGCCTATTGCAGCATGAGATGACACTGCTGAGAGGGTGGGCAGTAATTTCTGTGGAGCTAACRCCTCCTCCCAGAGCTTCAAGTTTGGAAAAGACCCACTGTGATTATAGAAGCCACCTAGACACAGGTGAACTGAAGCAGAGAATCAACGATTTCMAGATTACAACTCAGCAGATTTTAGGGGAAGAGGAGACAACACCGTTAACCAGACCCTCCATAAGGCCCCCCTGGGAGGGAGTCACAAGGACCTCAAGCCTCTGGCTCTTTGGTCTCCCCAGTGTGGCAAGTGAGAGGACTGCCACTTGGGTAAACAAGATGCCCAGCCACTCAGCTGGCATGTGGGCTGCTGGCCTCTGTAGTCAGCTCAGGCAGTGAAATGGTTGTGATATGGAACAGCGAGATTTTTTATTTGTTTTCCACGTCTAGGTTAGAATATTCATCCTGCTTTTTCTTTCYCTTCCTGTTACACATGGGTGTGCTGCTTCTGCCTGTGCCCCAAGAACTAAAGCTGGTCGAGGCTGTGGGGCAGGGCCCACAMCAGGCTCTTTCCATCCTACTCCAGCCCTGCCCATGCACCCCGCCTCTCCTCCAAGACAGGCAAGCAATGTGTCACTCTTCTGGGACTGCCTCTCTCTTCAACATTTGCCTTCAGCAAATCAAATTGGAGACATGCTTTTGGAGCTGAAGCTCCAAAGTTAGGGATCAAACAYAAGAAATATAGAGATTGTTCAGGGAATTATTTACGGAAAATGTTTCAGCACATTTTCAGAGGTTGAAGGCAAAAGTGTTTGTTGGATTAGTGTAAAATCCACYCAAGGAAAAGGCAAGAGAAATAACATGCAAAAGGCACTTCTGATTTGCTCATATGCTGTCTGCCAGTACTGCAGGAACTAGGATAACAGTTATAAAGGGTTTCATTTGGGACTGACCAACTTCAGGTCCATCCCAATCTGCTTCAGCCTCCTGCACGGTGCTCAGGATGGACTGTCCAAGGTAGAGGCAGGACGGGACCCGTGGCCGCATGCTGGCCGACGCAGATTGCAGAGCACTTCAACCGTGTGYCATCCTAACCCCACCAGTGGGTTTGCTCTCAGATCTTCTCCCTAAGCCTGGCCAGGGCGCCTAACGAAATCAACACCGAAAAGAGCGAACACTTATACAGCACTTGAGTTAAAAAACAAAACAAAACAAAAACTAAAATATCCCTGGTCTCTGCTTGACATCAACCCCGCTAATAACTTAAGCGGAGTTACAGCCCTGTGAAGGGTCGACGTGTGCCGCCAGCCCCCTCGGTGAGGGAAGAGCCGGGGCAACCAGGCCGYGCAGCATCGCCCCGGCGGGCGCGGTGCTGGGCGCGGGATCCCGGCGCACAGCCCTTCCCTCCGGCCCCGTGCCGTGATCGGCGGACCCGGGCCAGCGGCAGTCGGGTGTCCCCGACGTGGTGCCGCCGGGCCAGCAGACGGCAGAAAGCTGTCAGTCGCCGGGAGGCGTGCGCTGGCTCCGGCTGGGACAGAACACAAAGCTGCTGGACTCAGAGGACCGGCTGTATTTGCATTCCGGCCCGAACGGAGTTCCCCCCTTCTCCGCCCCCCAGTCCCGAGTCACAGGGGAACAGAAAACATGTTCGTGTTAGTAGCCGATGGCTTTTATTTTCACTTTTTACGGAGATATGACACATATACAGCGATGTTTTCACCGTACGAAGGACAAGGACTGCAAAGAAAAACACCTTGTCCAGCCAGTCCACTTTAGCTGCTGCGACTGGTCTGGCACTTGTGTGAGGAAGGAGGAGTCGGGGGCTTAAGAAGAAAAGAATTAAATTCTCGTCTGATCGCGTTTATTTAAATAAATATAAATATAATTTTTATATAAAACTATTCACAAACAGCCGTCCCAAACGTAAACGGCCGATCTTTATGTCTTTTCTTTTTTATTTTTTTTTAACGAAGTCCGTCCAGAAGGTTCTCTACAGGTTTTAGTTTGCTTTTCATGTTTTTTATGTCTCGCCTTTCAGTTTCAAACGCGTTTGTTTTTTTTCCTTTAAATTGCCTGGGGGTGTAGAGGGGAAGGTACCCTGGGCCATGCCAGCCCTGTCCCATGTTACATTTTAGAAAGAGCAGGTGCCCTCTCCTGGGGTTACATAAATAACGTTTTAGTTGAACTCTCACGACTAAAACATTTACATTCCGAAAATATATTTATATATATCTCTCTCTATTACTGAAAATGGATGACAATTAACCTCCGCGGCTGCCCTGGCCAGCCCGCCGCAAGTTAGAGGGCTGCCGCACCCGGGCAGAGATGCCAGGTAAGCCGCTGTCACCTCGCTGTGGGCTGGGACCCGGCGGCRAGAGCGGAGCTCCGAGCCGGGCTCATAACGGGGAGATCTCTTTGTCTTCGGTAGCCGATGAGGGAGATAGAGACTCTTCATCCTCCGACCGGGGGTAATGCCCTTGGCTGGTGTTGCACTTGCAGCCCCCGTGCGAGTTTCTCTGGGTGCCTTTGCCTTCCTTCTTGTGCTTCACCCTCCTGTTTTGGAACCAGATTTTCACTTGCTTCTCGGACAGGTTCAGGTACGTGGCTATCTCGATCCTCCGCAGCCGGGACAGGTACATGTTGGAGGAGAATTCCCGCTCCAGCTCCAAGAGCTGGGTACTGGTAAAAGCAGTCCTCATCCGTTTCCCATTTTGAATTTGGCTGGATTCGGACCCTCCTGGACGGGAGAGAAACGCGAACTTCAGCGGGACAGGGGAAAGCGGGGAGAAGAGAGAGAGACAGAGAGACACAGAGAGAGAGAGAGAGAAAAAGAGGACATTCCCCAGCAGCTTTCCGACCCGGGACTGCCGCTCTCCCTTGGRGGCACCCCTTCTCCCGCTGCCCCCCTTCCCGGCGGCCGCAGGGCTCCTACCCATGCCGAGGCAGTGAAACCTCCGGGGGTCGCTGACGCTGTAGGTGGTGGCGGCGCAGGCAGGTGGGTGATGCGCAGGATGTCCCAGGGCGGCGGCGGTGGCGGGCACCGAGGCGGCGGGCGGCGGGTGCTGCGGCGGGTGGTGAGCGTGGCCGGTCCGCGGGCAGCACTGGGCCTCGCCTGCGGCGGCGGGGAACTGGCTCTTGAGCAGAGGGATGGCCCCTCCGCCGCCGCCGCCGCCGCGGGAGGAGTGCAGGTGCGAGGTGACACAGAGCGGGCAGACGCAGAAGGCGCCGCTCTTTCGGGACGGGCAGCCCGGGCCCGACACTGACATGACGAGGGGGGAAGGCATGCTGAGAGGGATGAAGAAGTCCTGGCCGTGATGATGCTCAGGAAGGGACGGAGCCGGCCTCGAGGAGTCTTTGATGATYAAGGAGTCGACATAGAAGGAGCGGGACATTGCGGAGGGCTGCGAGGCCGGGGGCGGCTCTCCCAAAGTCGGTTTTTTCCTGCTTGGCCAAGTTGCCACTGAAGTCCTGGCGAGTGGAGAAGGTGCTTATGTTTGAGAGCTGAACAAAAGGGTCCCTGGAGAGGGCTGGTCTTAAAGTCCCCCCGCCTGGATCCCCTGCGCCGGGGTTTTATATCAACTATTTAAACACGTGATGGCTGAAAGCCTCGCAGATCTAAATCTCCCCGGCTTCCCAGGCCGGCAGGAGAGGCTGCCGGGGGGGGACCAAAGCGGGGTGGGGTGGGGTGGGGGGGGCAAAGTGTGCATGCTTGCTCGTTGCCCGATGACTTCACTCCTTTGCCTCCGCCTCAAATAAATTATAGGAGCAGAGAAAGCGGGGAGGGGGTGGCTGCCCCGCTGCCCCGTCACACGTCGCGCTCGCAGGCATATCCCTCTGTCAACACACCCGGGATGCTGGGCATAAAATTAATCGGAAGGAGGTTCTGCTCGGGGCTTCTCCCCGAGGAGAACGCTCCTTTCCCCCGCCGGGAAGGGTAAGAGAGGTGAGAGCAGGTGGTGCGCTGAAACAAGCGGTTCAACACCGCCCCCCTCACCCCCAGTAAAATAACATCCAAAGGTCAGTGGATCCCATGGAGGCCYGGAGCCAGCACCTTTCTCCAGTCCRGCCCACTCTCTGMACTCAGGACTCGTTCAGGAGGCCCTTTCTGTATCAGAGGAGTCAGGGACTCAGATGCAGCCGTAGATAAAAAGTTAGAGATGGCGCACATTTGTGTGTCTGCGCATGCATATGCATGTAGGCTGTGTTGGGTGGCTTTTTTTCCTCCTCGCCCTTTTCACCTCGAGTGAATCTTGCCAAATTGGCAATTACTGCAACGGACAAAGCCTTCAAATATCTGGACACTTCTCAGCCAAACGGTATCAAAACGGAAAACTTCCAAGCGAACTTCCCCGCCCGCTCCAGGACTGCAGTGCGCAGCGCTAATGAAAAGCGAACATGTCAGGGAGGGATTCTTTGATCTCCACCAAGTTTGCTGAAGCAATCATTCAAAGTAAAATTGGATAAACAGCTAAATACGGTCGGTGGCTCCGAAGCATTTCAGAGTGCATTAAAAAGCCAAGGTATTCGCAGCATATTACGCGATTTTCCAATGACCTGTTTTATGGGAGTTTAAGAAGACACTTATCGTTAATAGAAGGACGATTGCGTTCTTGTTTAGCAGATGCGAAGCGGCGTTTGAAACAGACTGCGGATCCCATCCCACTTGACACGGGAAAGGGAAGTGACAATTGTGCTCTAAAGCAGAAAACACAGACTACGCCTGATTACCAGAGGCTGAACAGAAACTCGAGAGCGCAGCAATAGTCAAAACGTGTTCAGAAGCGGTTATCGTGCGCAAGGGCCGGGCCRGGCCGAGGACATCCTACAAGCCCTCCCGCGCACCCACTCTCCCTCTGTTAAACCCAGCAAAATAAAACCGCCTTCTGATGGAGCCGTCATTTCCTCGCCCCTGGGACCAGCGAGGCTCGGCAGTGACACTGGAGCCTTGCGAAGAAAGGGGCCAGGTTTCTGTGCTGTGCTATGCTGTCCCGTCCTCGCCCTCATCCCCGTCCCCATTCCCATCCCCAACCTGCCGCGGGCAGTGTCGCTGTGCGGTCCCCCTGAGCAGAGGTCGGCTGTCCCCCAGCCCTGTTCCCCTTTCCCCCCCGCACCTCCCCGGACAGGCACGATGCAACGGCGGTTTTAGGGACACTCCACACTCGGTGATCTGAGGATTTATGGATAGCAATTAAAGTTTTATGAATTGCAGCTGAGGCTGGTTATGTGGCTATTTGAATGTGATTAGAATTCAATTAGAAAGTGTTTACCGGCCGGCGGGGGCTCCGCAGTGTAAACAGACAGCTATTCCAGCAATGCGCTAATCCCGCGTCTTGTGACAACAATTAGGGGCTCGCGGGGTTTAGGCGGGTCGGCTCCAACCTCACCTACTTTTTCCCAAACTGCTGCCCAGGGCTCAGCCGAGGCCCCGCAGCCGCCAGGCCCCRCAGCCCCAACGACCGCTGCCCGCGCCGCCACTGAGAGCCTGCGGTTCGTGGCCCACGGGAGACCCGGGGGCTCTGCCTCCTGAGCTCCGGTGGGGCCGCTGAGATTCTAGTCACGGTCATCGTGCACAAGCATGGCATTTTTCGGTCTGGCTCTTCCCGCTTAAAGTAAAGTATGTCTGGAGAAGACTTTAACCAATATATTAATTTTATTTTAATTAAAAAAAAAATAATTTATTTAATTTTTTGTTTCCTTTAGGAGAAGCTATTCTGGAAAATGAAAATAATAATAGCAATACTAATACAACCCCAAACCTCAGTGGAAAAAGCCCTCTGCAGTGATAGAGTAGATCTGGGGAGGGGGCTGTCGTAAGGGAAGGCAGACAGACCAAGAGTCGGATCAAAATTGCAATTTGTAATTGTTATAATAAACCAAATGTAGTGATAAAAGAGAGAGAGAGAAATCACTAAGAAAAACCCACCCCTGAAAGCCAGAGCAAGAAAAGAAGTCATTTGAAAGCAAAGACATCCCAAACCAGGCGGAATGATGCAAGGCGTGCGCCCACATCACATCGGCCTCGTTACAATTTTATTTTTCAATAATTCTGTCCGATAAAATTTCATTGTCCATTAAGTAATCCCCGAAATGAGAGCTCTTATGAGCCTATAATGAGCTCTAATTGCTACGACTGGGAGAGCCACGTGGAAGGATTTAGAAGGTATTAAGCAGTTGGGTACAGAGCACAGGCTGTTACCTAGCCATTACTTTCATAATTCAAGGAGAAAATTAGTCCTTTTAAGGGAAAATCCTTTGATTCCCTTCATTCTGCTCGGGGTGACAGAGTATAGCTTTGTCTGCCTTTAGTTCAAGACAGTGTAACAAATGAGAATGTAACGAAATTGCCCCCTTTTGAAAGTGTTCAAAAAGAACATCAGAGGCGCTCCCCTGGTCCGCCGAGCGCAGGACTGGGTGCTGGTCCCTCTTTTCTTCCAGATGTCTCTAACACCTTTATGTAGAAGAGATTCACGGCTTAAATGACAAAAGCAACTCTTTCTCTTCCCTCCCCCAACCCCCGCAGCTCCCGGCAGAAGAAAAAACCATGCCCGCCCGGAGAAAGCGCCGGCTTTCAGGCGCGCATCTCCGCGGAGTTCACGGGACGAGCTGCCTCAGTGGAAAGTGCCGCAGCCCGGAGACACGTTTCGTGCAGAAAAAAAAAAAAAAAAAAAACCAAATAAACACCAAAACCCAAACCAACAATCCCGAAACAACCCCTGCAGAGCAGCCGTAGTCGCAAACATCACACCGGGGTGACATGCGGTGGCCCTGGGCAGGGGCTGTTCTCTAACGGAAAAGTCACGCTCARAATAAAGCCGTGCGTGGGTAAGCCAGCGGCCGCGGGCTCCTGCGCTATCATTGCATTAATTCACTTGTCTAACATTGATTTCCTATTAGTTTCCAAAGTGATCGGCGATCCCGATGCCGGCCTTTCTGGAGTGAACGCAAGCAAAAGACAGGACTCGCCCCCAGCACCCATTAAGGAGGTCATTATAAAAGCGTGAACAAGTCTATTAATGTTTTATTGAAAGCGCATCGTTAACTTGTATCCATCCTTTTCTGAAAGTGGCATTGTGATATTGCTGTCTGTGGCACATCTTACCCAATATAGCCCGAGATTTCTCCATTATCTGTAACCAAGCAACACTTTCTGAATACCAAAAATTGAAAAGAACCGCTTAGTCTTCAAGAAAGTCCTCAATAATAGTGGAAAAGAACAAAGATCCAGGAGACAACAAAATGCCACAGGGGTGACTTTTCATGAGCAATTATCTCTCATTAATCAGAAGAACAGCTGCAATATTAATTTTCTCTCTTTCTTCCTCTCCTTTCACAGTCCCCAACATTTGAATAATCATAAATTTTGATTTCATGGAGCAGCAACATTGCCAGCCACTTCCAGACACAAGCTACCTAGGCAGGGCGCACGCTTTGCACATAGCACTTATTTTAAGGCTGCCAAAGAATAAACTGAAGAAAAGAAAAGAGAGGAAAAGTCTGGATTGCTTCCCCCCCCGCTCCCTTTGCCTCGGAGCACGGATTAAACCAGCAGCCCCTTCCCTCCACCCCTGCCGCTTTCACTCATGGAAAGTAACAGGCGAAAGTACCGAGTGTCTGCGCCAGCTTCAAGCGTGGGAGTTTCTACAACCTCGCTGTCCATTTAACTTCCAAACATGAAGCCAAGCGTTGTAGATCTGTCCAAAGAGACAATCTTTGGGCGTAACACGCATTGTGAGACATCAAAAGGCCCTGGCGTTATGCGCACTGAGAAACGCATTCAGCACGAAGGGTGCAATGCCTCTCTTTTCAGGGGCTCAGCCGCGGATTGTTTAACAAGTGACGTCGCCGCGGCAAGAAAACCGCGCTCTTCCGAAGATAAGGATGTAACATTAAATCTCGCTTTTTTTGGATTTCAAAGAATCTCATTAATGGCAGGGGCCGGCGSCCGCCAAGCCGAGAACAGGAGTCGTGCCCCGGGATTGTGAGCGCTCAGTGCTGCCTGCCCAGCTCCTCGCTGCCTGGGGGAACAGGATAGAGTTGAGGCCGAGACCCCACCACCCCTCAAACTCTGCCCATCTTCGGGCATCCGCCTTTCTCTCCTCGGTCCCAGAGGACAGGGGCACGAAAACTGTCTCCGGAGACGGGGTCGCAGCCCAAGGGTTTGCAGGCTGACTGCGGGCTGAGGAGTGATAGGGCAGGCAACTTCTCCCCTTTACCCGCAGATGAAGATCCTCGGTGTCATTCACTTCCGTGAGAGATTACCTTTGCCTCCATCCCCGGTCATAAATTACCCCACCTAGACTTGGCACGGCAACTCCCTCTCCCCTCCAGGAAATTGGGCCGTTTCCGAGGAAATGAAGGGGTGCCCCTGCACTGAGGAAGGACAAACCCCTGGCAGCCCTTTCCGGGACTGCCCAGTCCGGCAAGAGTCCCTCTTGCCCAGTGCCTTCTCACACCTCGTGGAGTGGGAGTGGTGGCAGATGGCAGGACTCCAGCTGGAGTGGGAGATACCCTTCTCTCTAAGAAGAAACCTACTACTTTTTGCAACCCCTTTGCCACCTTTGGAAAGATGACGCTGCTCCATGCTGTTGCTGCTTTTCACAAAATTACTCTTTCACATGATTAGCAGCAAATTTCTACATGAGTGAGTCCTTCAGGGCAGCTATGATCATTTGTATTTGCATGAGTGCTTCRAAAAGCTCCAACAGCAGCCTTCATCTGCTCTCTCCCTTCACAGCYCAATTCAGTGCCTTTTGCTTTCACCTGCAGGCCTACAGTGACAACTGTCTTTCATATAATGACCAGACAGAAGGCTTAATTCTGTTATACATTTTGTTTTGAGTGGGAACTTTCATCATTCACTTTGGGAGGCTCTTCCTAAGTCAATCAGGTCTGCTCATATATATTCAGGTGTGGGACTTAATTCTCTCCGTCTTCAACCCTCTGTAAAAGAGTCTTGGCACTTTGATTAGTTCCCTTCAGTGTCAGGAAGCAAAAAACTCTTGTCTGTGTCTCCTCACCATAGCATTCTACAAGAGAGCATGTGAAGGAGACAGAAGAAGAAAATGCCCAGAGGCATTGTTACTGAGTCTTGTCTGATATTTCTCTCTGTCTGTCCTTGCCATGTCTCTAGTACTCTTCAGGTATGGGTCCACAGGTATCAGGGCACACACTACAGGCAGTCAAGATTCTGGTCTCATTACTGGCCATTGTTCACAGCTGTAACAGCTAAAATTGCTAGCTGTTACACGTGACRTGTGTGAGAGAAAGCAATGATAGTGTATCTTAAAGGGGATGAAGTTAAACCCTTGCAGCAGCCTCATTGAGGTTTTATTTTGGGAGATGGAGTTGAAACCCCAAGGCCATGTGAGTCAGAACAAGGATTCAAAATGCTGCTGTGGACTCTAGAACACACCAGTCATGACCTGGTTAGGTTTCACAGTGATGTACCACAAATCAACTCAAGAGTGACACTTTGTAGTAATACAGGCCCCAATCCAACAAAGAACATGAGATTCTATGTAATACTAAACATCCCACTCCATTTCTATCCTTGAAATTCAGGTCTTGTGCATTTTAATCCTTAGGTGTCATGGTTAGGTTGAATCATTCTGCTTGACAGTGACAAAGAAGCAGTCTTTTGAGTTTTCTACCAGAGGAAGTGCCACATTTTTAAAAGCCTGACTAACAGGAATGGACATTAAATGCTGCTTGTGAGAAAAATGAAGAGGTAATCAAACATACCATTATATTGTAGGAGATAACTATTTCACAGTCCGAAAACTATGTAAATTTTGAGTTCACTTTACGTAGCCTAAACAAATTAAATTGTTATAATTTATTTCATTTTCCTGTAATGAAAGTATGGATGYGGGATATTCAAGAACTGTAGACTTATGAAGGAATTACCTAATGAGAGATGATACCACTTCTCTAAATTCAGAAAGCAGAGAGGAATAKAGTTATGATGGAGTTCCTCAAGGATAAGTCTCAGAAGCAGTTGAATTATTTAGTTTAATTTGTTTTCTTGCCACAGCCAACACGACTTCACTATTCATAGGAAAGCAATGAAGTCAGTACCTGTGGAGACTGGAGTGCCATACTAGAAGAGATGCAATGACAAAGCCAACTTGAGCTAGGAGCTTCATGGCTGAATGTGACATTGACTGGGGCACCTGGATGCATTAATCCATGTTTACAAAGCATCACTGCGCTATGGTAAGGCAACAGGTATCACAGAGCACAACAGACAAGGGCATTGCACTAAGGAGATGGAAATACTCTGCATGTGGACTCTGAAACATGCCAACCATGTGTGGGGAAACCCAAGAGGATGGTCAAAGCCCATGACAGTGTGCATGGAGAAACCTTGTCCGTGATAGCAGTTTGCCACATCCATCTCAGAAAAAAAACCCCCTAAATCTGAGCATATCTAGTGAGAAGTACAGTATTAGAGGAACATGGAACCTCACGAGAAGAGAAAACTCAAGAGAGAGAGGAGATATGATTGTTGCTTATACCAGTGAGATAAATATCTACAACAGAAAAGAGCTACCCCATCTGAAGAGGAACATCATCACAAGAACAGGTGGATATACTCTGGCCATGTAGAAACTTAGCACAGAAAAGAAGCAAAACCCCCTTCTAACCGAGAGAAATTAAGTTCTGAAAGTCTTTGTGGGATTTACCAATGGGAATATGAAATAGAAGTAGTTTTAAGAGAAAACTTGACACATTTCTGACTTTTACATAGTAGTCCCTTTAGTTATGGGATTCGATTTTTTTTCTGAAGACACATGCAAACACTTAACATCAATTTTTTGATGATGACTTATTTTTTAGTTGTTGATTACTTGAGTGAATCTGTTATCTAAGAAATATGCTGGATTTGTACTCTTAAAAATTAAGGTCCACAGAAAGCCTAGAGCAAATGTGGAAGCTGTGCTCTGCTGCATCCTTCCTGCCTTCTGTATGCCCTATACCATCCCTGTTCATCGCCTGTTTAGTGTTCTGGACACTGCCTTTGCTCCARGAGGAACTGTCACTTTTGTTTGGGTTTTCCCCCATTTTTACATTTGTTGTTAAGATGTGTAATGAAAGCCATATGTGCCAAGGTTTTTTCACATGTCAGAATAAACTTTGGTCTGATTTTGATGCAATCTGTAAACCTCTACAAGAAATAAACCAATCCTCTCATTWCTTCAGTTCCGTTTTCTCAATATAGTCTTAGCTTTTTGCCTGAGCAGCTGTGATGTGAAAACAAATATCTAATGCCTGTAGCTGGAATCGGCTCTTAATCATACTCATCTTTTTGTATCCTCAATTTAAAATACAGGAACAAATCTGAAAGTTTCAGGGAGCAGAGCCTCAGTGAAGTTCAGGCTTGAGGTATCCTATTCTTGCTTTCCTATGAAGAAGGTAAAATATTAAAGAAGGATACAATACAGGCATGTCAAAATGAAATCAAAATGAAGGTTTTGATTTAAAAAACAATTAAAAGTTTTRCCTAGGCTGCCTCTTCTTGTTTCTCATGAAAACATTGTCCAAGCTTGTGTTTTAAGCTCTCTGTTTGAAAAATCATAGAAWCAAAATAATTTCACATGTTTTATGACCTTGAATAAGTATATTAGTTTGAAGCTCATTTTATATACTGTAATATTGAGGCTATGTCAAAATCTAATGGAAAGGGAATGATATAAGCTTTGAAAACAATTTTATAAAGTTCAAAGTACTCTTTTGGGAAAGAAAATAAATAAATAGATTAAAATTAAAAATAAAAAAAAAAAACCTCAAGCCAACCAAAGAACCTGAAACAGCATGAAGCCTCTGAAGAAGGAAAAAGTATTGAAACCTAAAGTGGTAGAAGATGGAACCATGAAYGTCTAAGTTACAAATTTATTGTGCAAAAAAATTACTATGATACATTGACCAGATGAAAAAACATCAGCCAAAAAGGAGTCCAAAGTTTTAAGAGTAGTTCAGACACAACTGTGTCCAAATTAGGAGTCTGTGTTCCCTCTCTTGCACTTCAGCTGAGCCAAAGAACGAATATTCATGTTAAAACATGTATGTGTCTAGGATACAATTAATGCTACAGTGTATAAGAGTTGTGACTGTCTGCACTCTCAGACATGYTAAGACAGACCAGCCACAAGTCAGAAGATGGAAAGGTTTGAGTAAAATACTACTCTCAGTTCAGAGCTGTAAGACAGAATAACTCTGCAGCTATCCTGWATGGTGCAGTGGGAGTAGAATTTGGCCTGGTGTTTTCAAAGGTTAGTTAAACAAAATATGACCTTTTTCAGGCTAGGGGAACAAAAGAGGTCAGCTCATTCTCCAGAGCTACAAAAGGCCTTTCAAGGATACTAAAGAAATAAAAATAAAAGCCATGATCACACTTCCTAGATGCACACACAGAAACAACAGTTGTATGTTAAGATATTGCCCAGTGGAAAAAAACCTGGGAGCATCCCAGTTCAYAGAGTCCTGCCAATAATTTACCAACTGTGGGAAAGATGTACATATTCAAACAATCAGTTTGTCCAAGGTACCAGAGCGAGCCAGTTGCAGAACTGGGATTTGACCCAAAATCTGCTATTTTTCAGTATCTTGCAGTACATAACAGTAAAGAGTCTGCTGAATCTGATTATACTTTACTAACTCATTGGGCAAAGGGAGCCCAACGCAGCTTTCCTATTCCATTGTGGGTAAGAACTTACATAGGTTATTCTCCTGCTTGCCAGGACATCCTGGTACAAGCTGGCCATTGTGTACAAACAGATCAGTTACCCAAACTTCACTGATTTAATTGTTTGCTGTGGGCTGGAATTGATGTGCTAGTCTTTTTGAGGGGAGCAAAACTCTACTGTCCCAAATGAGATTCCCAAGTGAATCAGATCACAAAGTGCCTTTAAACCAGATGTGCAACTCTTTCCTCTGCTGCTTCATCACACACATAGCAAGAACTGTAGCACTCACAGAGTGATGGGATAAAGTAGAGATTTTCTCTGTGCTGCATCAAGTGATGCTTAGGGTGAGACTGCTAGCAGCCAAAAATGAACTCAAAGGAAGTGGGTCCTGAAGAAAGGCAAATCTTTTCCAATGTGTCTCTTGCTTTGAAAGGAAAGTAAGTTTATTTTGAGGTCGCAGTTATTCCCCTCTCTCACGCTTTACCACAGAGGTTGGAATTGTTATTTGCTCTYTACCTCCCTTGTGGAAATCTTGCACTAGGAATGTAAGATTCCACTATAAGTGAGTTTGTCAACTTTAAACAACTCATAATAAGAATGTCTCTTTTTTTATGCTTTAAGATTTGTGCTCCATACTATCAGAGAGAAAAAAAAAATCTACTTGGAAGCAGAAAGGATGCAATTTTAAAGATGTTCAAAAGGAAATAAAATTGATATATCTGAAAGAAACTGGTGCTAGAATTCTCTCTTTGCTTATATGCAATAGGAATGAACATGTTAGCATTCCCAGATATTAATGAACTTGAAAGTATTCGGAGGAAATCTCAATTGTTCATGTTTTGATGATTTTCAATGAAAGACATCCTTCCCTGTTCTCCTTAGATCAACATTTGTCACAGTAACTAATGAGGAAGTAATTATAATGTAATTTGTCAGAATAATCTGACAGGCAAAGAATTATGTTCTCAATCCTAAAGGACTACATAGTTCTAGTTTTCCAACAGAATGGGTACATGTGGGTGGCATAGCAGAGGGTATTTGCTTTTAAGCAGGATAAAAACTTTTGCACTTTCTATTCTCAAGAAAAAAGGACAAAGGCATTGCCTAATTCTCTAAAATATGTTACATGAGGGCATTTCACCTTAATACAGATTAGTAAATCTTATTTTAACAATTTCATCATATAAAAGCTACTTCTTTTTACAGTGACTTTGAGTTTTATAGTTCAGTTGCAAAAGTAGTCACCCACTGTTTCTTTAAAACAGTGAGTAAACAATTTAGTCGTTCAGTCATATTTACCAAGAGGAAAACAGCTGTCYTCAGAATAAACTACAAGAAGGCACYGAAGGATGGAAAAACAAAGAAASAAGGAAAAAAATRCATTCATTCAAATCCCTGTTGGTGCTCAGGGAGGTGTGATTGTTCACTCAAATAACAGCTAGAAGAGGCCTACATTTATCATYGACCATTTTGATTTGGGGTATGTTTTGGTTAATCTTGTTTAGAATAGAAGTTGACCACAGCTTTACCCAAGTAACAGCAGAGGACTCCGCCCACATTATTCCTTTATACCTGTTCTTCTCACTTCAAACAGATACTGTTCTTAAAGGTGATCTTCTGAGGAAAGGATTGATRCTGCACATTTGCCATTTTAAGAATGTCTTTAAAACCTAGAACTTGCTGTTCTATTTGTACATTTATCAGATTGTGTTTACATTTTGTTTTAGTGGACTTTACGCTTTTGGTCTCCCAGTACTGAATAAAACCCCATTAGTTTCAATACCAGATTAATCTCAAATACAATGAAAAACTTTTCTTGTGTGTTTCAGTTTAATTGATGTGATTATAGGAAAAAAACAMCCCAAAAGCCAAGCATCAAAGATTCTTATGCATTTGATTCTAATATTGATAGGAAGAGGAGAAACAAATTGCCATGTATATATATTTCATGTCAGTGTGTCCGGCAAGAAGAAAACAAAACCCAGTGTAATGCCTAAAAAGAGCTGAGTTTATCTTGCCTGCAGGTTATGTGAAAGAGAAGTAGATTTTTAAATCAAGCATATCACAAATTCTTTATGGATTAGGAGATTGGCCTTCAGTAAAGTGATATCATTTGGTCTTCAAAAGAGCAGGAGTATCCAACTCCACCCATCCACAATTTCAACAGACTTGAAACTACAAGGATCTACTTGTCATTTTGTTACGTTAACGAAATTCTGAAAAGAAAGTATCTGCTTTACTCTTTACATGCAAACTATGCTTTCTGTACTTTATTACTTTTAAAGAATCTCTTTCAGAAATACTATTTTCTACATAGAGGTATCTKTTGAACTCGTCTCATGAACCTCATGCAATATAGGAAGCTGGACCAAAAGGAAAACAAAATAAATTTCTTGACAAAAGGAAAAAAGGCTAATAAAAAAGGACATGAATTGGAGCTATTCAACATACCTTTTTACTCCAAGAGCTCACTCAATCCTGCATCATAAAGTCAGCAACAAAATCTGACTTACTGWAACGGTTTGGTGTCAAGACTTCCCTTTGATTTTTAGAAAAAATCAAAAATAGAAGCATAGAAGCATAGAAAATCTTGGTTAGTTTATTTGTGGTTTATAGGGATTTTGCAAAATAATCAGTTAATCGGCAAGAAATGACATAATGAAATTGGTCAGAGAAACAAGAACAATCCTGTGACTCTAGCAGTAAGTTCTGCTGTATTACTGGTAGCTATATACCTGTTCCTGACTTTGCCTTTCCACACTTCTACAATACTATAACTAAAATACTTCAAATTTTAATCTTTTTTAAAATTTTATATTATTTTTTTAAAACTCAAGATGTAGTTGTCACCGATGCCATTAGTAGAAATGTGTGCATTATCAGATGCACTTTATCCAAATTTGTCAAGAGCAAAGGGACATTAAGCAGGTCAGAGGAGCCAACCCAGAGGTGAGGGGCTCTGTGTCAAGGGAAGGGACTGATGTGAGACCAGGTCTAAGAGAAGAGTAAGCAAAGCACAGCCTGATGTGAACACCCTTAGAGGTTTGCTACAGTTCTGTAGCTTTGCTAAACTCCCTCTGCAATGTATATTATTTCTATCTTCTCTTCTCTGGCTTCTGTACCATCCTACCCTTTCCTGCTTGCCCCCTTCCCTTGCTACCACCATCCACTCTTGTTTTCCTTCTGGCTACCTCTCTTCTCTTAATTAATCAGGGAAAGAGAAGCTGTTCCTGCCAGCTTTGCTTTGCTGTTGAGTGGTGGTAGGAGTTCAAAGAACAAGGTTACGTYTGCACCTGCTGCTTGTTCTTTGATGCCCTGTTGCATGAAACAATTTCCTTCAGAAGTTCCAACAATGTACTAATTAACAAAGTAAAAGACAGGGAGAAACAAGACAACGACTGTGGGAGGAAGGAGGTGAGTAACAACTGAGATGATGTCAGAGGGAAGCAGTGGAAAGAAGCAATGACAAAGGGGGAACTGGGATAGAAACACAGGAAAAAAAAGAGGGACAAACAATAAAGGAAACAAAAGTTAAAAAAAGCAGAAATCAAAAGAGAGGGAACTGGAATGAAGAATTATATGAAATTAAATTATTTAAAGTCCCCTCTAGATTACAGTATGCAATTATGACAGAGCAACTCTAAGGACAGTGAATACCTCTGTCCGAGAGATCTGTACATGGTATCAGTTCTCCCCTAGTGCAGCAAGGAAATTCACTGGGGAGGGAGGGCATTCCTACCTCCTACCTCCTCCTGCACAATGCTCCTCAAGCTGGACTTTTAGCCTACCTTCTTTATTTAGATATAAACTGAGTCAAGTGGCTTTAAAATGCAATGAGTATGAGCTGGCCTCTCTCACTGTTCCCAGAGAAAGAAAAATGAACTGTAAATGGGAGTCCCACCCTGTAGGTTCAGAGTAGACATCAAAACAGTCACGAACAAACTCTGTGATGTAAAGGCCTGGACTCAGAAGTGTGTGGCTGGTGGCAGGGCAGGGCTGGCACATAGCAGGGACACATCAGCAGTGGAGAAGGAGTGACAACTCACAGATACTTCTTGAAAAAGAGGAGAGGCCCACCTTCTTCAGTGTGTGGTAGAACAAGCTGCACAAAATGAGGAGTTTCCTTGCTGCCTATGCGGTTGGTCCAGTACTGCTGAGCCCAGTGCTGAAGGCTTTGAGCACACCAGGTGCTGTGAACATATGCTGAAGCACCACGGGCACTTCAGCCTAGAAACTTAGAACTTCCACATCATACCTGCCACAGCTCTTCATCTGTTTAAGACTGGCACATACCAAACAGCTGGTATGGAAAACTGCAGGACCATGGAAGCAGCATTTGTTAGGCATCCAAACTGCATCTGAAGTGATGAACTGATTGAGTGTCTTTAGATTTTCTTTCTCTTTGTCAAGTCCACCAAGTGAGCTAACCAAGCCTATTGTGCCACACAGCACAGGGATCTTGGACCTCAAACAGCTSCTGGTCCCTGCAGCACCGCTCTAAGGGCTTAAGTGTGATGTATCAATGTTGTTTCCAAGACTACCAGCATGGTGCTGCTGTGCTGCACAGCATTAACTCTGATTACCTGTCTGCTGCTGTGAAACAGGTATCTGAAAACAAACTGGTTACCAAATTCATCTGTAGAGTGATGTATAACAAGGAGGCATAGCTTCACTGAAACTACTGGGTTTTCGCTTACTTTTGCCAGTATTAAATTTGGTCAATTTTCTCATTTGCAGGACTGTTAGAACTAATGAGACACCAATCCTGCTAAACCAAATTTCTATTTRTGAGACATGTAAGAAGAGCAACAAGATAAAAACTCCATGCATTAAGCATGCTAGTATGAAAGTACACTAATACTCAGGAGAATTTTGTGTTATTCTGTAGAATTCTGTGGTTTAGGAAATGAAACCTGTTAYAAGTAACTTGTGATAGAAATACTGTTCCACTTTTATAGTACAAAATGACAACACAAAATGCTGGTTTTTCCTCTGCAGCAAAGACAGCATCATGGACTCTCTCACAACCACACTGTTTCTACCCTAGTTTTACATCATCACATCTTTGTATACACTCTACTCCTGAGAAATACACCATGAGGATCTTTATGAATAATGAAGAGTAAGCAGCAACATAGCCTTTCTGAAAATAAGCTGATCAATATATACRAATCCAGAAGAGCACCACAAAGGTAACTAGAGGGATGGAGCACGTCTCCATTGAAAACAGGTTGAGAGAGTTGGGTTGTTCAGATGGGAGAAGGTTCTGCAGAGGCCTTATAGCACCCTTCCAGCACCTAAAGGGATCTTACAAAAGGCTGGAGAGGGAGTTTTTACAAGGGCCTGTCATGACAGGAGAAGGGGAAATGGACTTAAGTTGAAACAGGATAGGTTTAGATTAGATGTTAGGAAGAAATTCTCTCCTGTGAGGGTGGTGAAGCACTGGAATGGGTTACCCAGAGAAATTGTGGATATTCTATCTTTGGAAGTGCTCAAGGGCAGGTTGGATGGGTCTTTGAGTGATCTGATTTAGTGGAAGGTTCCCTGCCCATGGCAGGAGAATTGGATAATTTTTAAGGTTTCTTCTGATCCAATCATTCTATGATTCTATGATACACTGAAACAAGCCAGGAAAAAAGAACTGCAAGTTTCAAAGGAAAAAAGAGGCTATTGTAATTAAGAAACATGAAGTACTAGGAAAGTAGAGGGGAATGTAGAACTCCCTTCACACTCATGAAAGTAGACAAGGGGAGGGCTACAGATGTCATTTATCTGGACTTCTGTAAAATCTATGACAGAGTCCCCCAAAATGTCCTTTTCTCTTCGGAAAGAGATGGGTTTAAGGGGTGGGCAGTTAGATGGATAAGAAAGTGGTTGGATATCGAATCTAGAGGTCCATATTGACACCAGCACTCTTCAATGTCTTCATCAATGACACAGACCAAGGGATCTASTGTCCCCTCAGCAAATTTTCAGATGACACCAAGGTGAGTGGTGTGGTTGGCACACCTGGGGATGGGATGGCCTCCAGAGGGACCTCGACTTGAGAAGTGGGCCCATGGGAATCTTGTGCAATTTAACAAGCCCCAAGTGCAAGGTGCTGTAGGTGGGTTGGAGCAGCCCCCAGTATCAACACAGGCTGGGGGATGAACAGATCAGAGCAGCCCTACTGAGAGGGATTTGGGGGTGCTGTGGGTCTGGACRTGACCCAGCCATGAGCACTCACAGCCCAGAGAGCCAAWCGTGTCCTGGGCTGCAGCCAAAGCCCYGTGGGCAGCAGGGCCAGAGAGGGGATTGTGCSCCTCTGCTCTGCTCTGCTCAGACCCCCCTGCAGGGCTGTGTCCAGATCTGAGGTCCCAGCGCAGGAAGGACATGGATGCTGGAGGGAGTCCAGAGATGGGCCACCAAGATGATTAGAGGAATGGAGAAACTTTGCTAAGAGGAAATGCTGAGAGAATTGGGGTTGTTCAGCCTGGAGGGGAGAAAGTTTTTGGGTGACGTGATTGTGACCTTGTAGTACCTGAAGGAGGCCTACAAGAACAATGAAGAGGGACTTTGTACAAGGACACATACTAAATATTAGCAAGAAATTATTTACTGTGAGGGCAAAGAGATATTTTTTACATTTACTGTGAAGGTGAAACTCTGAAACAGACTGCCTGGAGAAGCTGTGGATGCCTCATCCTTGGAAATGTCCACAGCAAGGTTAGATAAGGCCTTGAGCAACCTGGTCTTGTGGAGGGTGTCTCTGTCCACAGCAGGGAAGGGTGAAACTTGATGTCCTGTCTAACTCAAGCCATTCCATGAGAAGCAGATTCACACTTTTTTTTGACTGTTTCAGGCTGAACCCTCTGACATTATATATTATATACTGCTCCAAGTACATGATCCATTAGTCTACTCTGTCAAATAAAACAAGGTTTGCTCTCCCGTTTTAAAATATCATCCTATTACTGCTATATCCTATGTCAGCACTGCCTTCCATTGTTGTCACAACAGCTGATGGCCTACCTGCTGCTGAGGCCTTTATGCTCACAATGACATTTTCCAGGCTTTGTTTTAAGTTTTGGTTATGACAAATTCCAAAACTGCTGAGTGAGAAGAATGGTTTTCCCCACCATTTTTAAAGTTTTCTGGTTAGTGTTYATCTGTGTAGTCCTAAAGGGGCTGCAAATTCACTGCTCATCTGCTCTGCAAACAGTGGCCGTAGCAGGGTACTTTCCATGGCGGATTCAAGGCTGCCACAGGAATGGCAGATCCAGGAATTGACAGTACCAAGTGACATGCAGACACTTGATCCCAGCCTTCACATGAGCAGGTCAGCCTTGGCCAGAAGCCACTTTCCACACATCTGCCTGCACTAAGCCAGATGGACCAATCGGCAACCCCTCAGTTCACAGCAGGTGTCAGAAACCCCTTGCTGAGTTCATGGATGMCCAAAAAAGGGTTAAAACCTTGTTGTCAAGAAGGCCAAAGATATCCTAGGCAGCATTAGGAAGGGCATTGCCAGCAGGTGATCCTGTCTCTCTGCTCAGCCCTGGTGAGGCACATCTGGAGTGCTGTGTCCAGTTCTGATCTCCTCAGGACAAGAAGGACATGGAGCTCCAGGAGCGCGTCCAGTGGAGGGCAACAAAAATGATTAAGGGACTGAAGCATCGCTCTTGTGAGGAAAAGCTGAGGAAGCCTGGCCTGGTCAGCCTCAAGAAGAGAGGTCTGAGAGAGGGCCTCATCAATATTTATCAGAATCTGCAGGGAGAATGTCAGAGGATGGAGCTAGGTTCTTCTCAGYGGTGCCAAGCAATAGGAAAAGGGCCAATGATCAGAAACTGATGCACAGGAAGTTCCACCRGAATATGAGGAACAACTTTACTGCGCAGGTGGGCACACACTGGAACAGACTGTCCAGGGAGGTTGTGGAGTCTCCCTCGCTGGAGATAGTCAGGAACGATCTGGAGACAATCCTGTGCCCTGTGCTACAGAAGACCGTGCCTGAGCAGAGGGTCGGACCCGAAGAGACGCTGCGGTGGCTCCCAGCCCGGCCCGGCCCGGCCCGTTCCGCTGCTGTGGGGCGGCCGAGCGCAGGGAGCGCAGACCGGGCGGACACCCCTCGGGCCGGCGGGCGGGGCGGGGGCGGGCCCGGGGCCGGATGTTGTTGTTGTTGTTCCTGCCCCGCCCCTCGCCCCCTCCCCCCGCGGAGGGTGACGGGCGCTTCCCCGCCCGGAGCCGCCGCTGCCGTTTCAGCCGCTGTTGCCGCCGCGGCCCCGCTGCCGCCCGGCCCGGCCTGGCCCGGCCTGGCCTGGCCCGGCCCGGCTCCGCCCYGGGGCGCCGCCGCCGGCCCCCTCCCGCCTGCCTTCCTGGCCGCCTCCCATCGCGTCGCTCCGGCTTCTCTGGCTCAGCGGACGCCCCGGCCCGGCCATGGCGGACTTCGATGAGATCTACGAGGAGGAAGAGGACGAGGAACGGGCGCTGGAGGAGCAGCTCCTCAAGTACTCCCCCGACCCGGTGGTGGTGCGCGGCTCCGGCCATGTCACCGTGTAAGGGCCGTGSTGGGGCCTGCGCGGCCGGGGCGGGTGGTGGAGGAGGCCCGGGCGGCGGGACGGGGGCGGCCGGGAGCGCCCAGCCCGTGGGTACAATTTGGGGCAAGTCGTGGGGTTGGCGGGGGAGCACCGGGCCGGGACTGCTGCCCTTGCTCGACGTCCGTGAAGCTGCGAGAGGCTCTTCTCGTCTCTGCCGGGCAGCTGGGAGTTGCCTGGAACTCGCAAGAGGGTGCAAACCTCTAACTAGGTGCTGAGGAGACAAGGCTGGCTTGGGCTGTGACTGRCAGAGGAATGTGAAGTATTTGCCCAAAATGATGAGCTGTCAGGAAGTGAGGTGCCTGTGTTCCTGTGTATAACAGGTATGTGCCAGCACATGACCGGCTGCACTATTGCATAGGGTTGTTTATGTACCTGTTACCCACTCCCTTTTAACTTGTGGCTGCTAGTATGGCCCTGAGGATTTTCGCAAAGAAAAGGCATCAGTTAGTCAGCTAGGTACATGTAAAATTATGTTGTGATTGCTGTGTGTTGGTTTCACTGTGTTCAACGTGGAAGCAACTTAGTTTTGTTTTGTGTGTGTTTGGTATCTGAGTCTAGCAGAAAGTGATCATGAGCTTGTGTAGTACTTCTCAATAACGTAAGAGATATCTTTCTTTCCATCAGTTCTGTCAGGTTCACTCTGTTGAAGTGTAGTTGTCAGTTATGATGTATTGTGTCAGAAGCTGAAATACAAACCTGGAGGTAAGATTCAGTAGTACAAACTTTTGGGTTTTTGTATTCAGTGTTCAGCAGAAGTAGGCTTGTAATAAAGACAGAAAAGCTGTGGTCTGTTGCTCTGAGTCTCATAAACTGTTGATTTTCAGATACTGACCTGTCCAGAAATTCAGGGTTAGAGTAGTTTTTGTGGCATTTGGGTACATTCCTGCTTTAATACTAATACTAATAGCTGGGCAGTGCAGTTAGCTGTCCAGTTAAAAACAGGAAGTAAGACATGGATAGRCTGAGGGAGATTTGGACAGTTAAAAGAACATAGATGGGGCAGGAGGCCAAGGAGGCCCTGTGAAAGAATAGAGGCATGTAGTCAGTGTGTTCAACTTATGACTGTTTATTGTGAACAGCTGTAGCAGTGATTCACTGACAATAAGCCAGTAGCCTTGGTCTGTTTCTGAAAACCAGAGCAATGGTTTTTCATATTAGCAAATGAAAAGTGTAAAGAACTGAAACAGAGGCAAGTACTGTTTTTTTCTCCAATACTTGTAGGTAAATTGTGCAAGACAAGATGAAGGCCCGTTAGTGGAATCTTGGGGAAGCTTGTGAAGCATGGGCTGTGACTAGTAAGGGCATTGTGGTTGAAGGATGGCTACCTTGTTAATTGTTCATTAATAATTAGTAGCTCATTATTACTTTAATATCTTCTCTAAAGTACTTGTTCTTTAGGTTTTGGATGAGCAATGAAATTCTAATATGTGCCTCCAAAATTAGGCAATTGATCTTCATCTACTTTCTTCACAGTGTCAGGTATTAACAGTTTACTAAATAGCATCAGCCACKTCTACTTTTGTCATTGATCCAGAAACATTATTAAAAGTTAGATCCCTTTTACAACATTCACTTGATGGATATAAAGGATAGGTCAAATCCTCTGTGTCTGATGAATTAGTCTTGCCGATATAAAAGCTTGTGTGCATTTTGAAGATCTGACAAAAATGATCAGCTGTTAAGCAAATATTGGATTGATCTGTCCCTGGCTCTACAGTTTGAAGAGTTGCTGACTGCTTCTGCTGTGTGTATATTTAAACAGAAGCTCTCTTTTCATAGTCTGTTGTCATATCTTTTCTGATCTTACAAAGGAGTAATAATGTTAGGTTTGAAATATGTCAATTCCATGACTACATAATCACATTCAAAAAGACATTTACTATTACATGATTTCATCCAACAGAGAATGGAAGTGTGTATTAGAAGTTGAGTATTCAAATCAACTAAAGGAAAGCAGTTAAATGTTATCCAAATAAAACATATAAAGTCSTTGCCTTTTGAGGATGTGGAGCTTTGGTGAGCACTGAGTTTTTTTCCTTAAACTCACTGTTCGAAGCATGCTACAGACAATGCTAACTTTTTAATGTTCTTTTTTTAAATATGCAGTTAAACTGTTTTCACATCAGGAAGGTTTTGATAGCTTGGTAGACAGGAGTAACATTTTGCGTGTTTTTTGAGAATTTGAGGTTATATCTTGTAATGGCAAAAATCTTGAAAGCTGAGAAAATAGAGATCCTTACTTACAACTGAAAGTCCAAGGTATTTCACACTTGTTTCTAAAATCATATTATGATAGTAAGGGAGGTACATGATGTGTTTGAAATCATGAAAAGAATATTTATTATAGGCATCTGGTTGTGTTTTTCAGTGATTGTTTTCCTGTTCTTCAACTAAGAAGAGACATGTTGAGACGTGTACTATACATATCGCAGACTGTATTAACTAGTAATACTGGATTTATTAATTGSTTGCATTACTGGAATGATAGAGAGCCATTGTGATGTGCTGATGAATGCCTTTCTGTGCTGTTATTACAGCACTTTATGTCTTAATCTAAGTTAACTTTTTGTAGGGGAAGAAGAACTTACTAAAGATATATTTACTGAAGTAAGTTTCTTTCATATTAAACTGAAGTCTGCCAATATATATTTCAGCCTTACTCTGTATCGAGGACATATGAGTGAAAACAGGGAATTTTGAGAATATTTGAGAATTTTGGAAGGTGTTAAGATTTGTGAAACACAAATTTGTTTTTTAAGGGCTGGGAACATGTGGACCTAAAGAATAGAGTTAAGGTAAGGGCAGTGAAAAAAYGGTTGTGTCCGCATAAGAGAGAAACAAAAAGGAAGAGGATCRCATTTGTCAGATTCTTGTGTAAGGAAGATCTGAACTGCATGTTGGGAAAGGTTACAATTTGGCTGCATTCTTGTCTTGGTTTGAGACAATGTTTTCAGAGAAAAAAACGCTACAGAGTAAATGTTTCCTCTGAAGTGAAAAATAGGATAATTTTTTCCCACCAATATGAAATAGATGTTTGTGCAAAAGTGGAGAGAAAAAAAGAAAAGTAGTTTATTAACAAAACACAGTGCCCACAGGACACAGATAAAAAGTAACTGTTAGATATTTAAAACTCAGGAGCACATGCCACCTCCTCCCCCCACAAACCGCTCAGCCATGTTGTATGGAGAAAAAAAGGAGCAAAAGAAAAAGGTCCACCTGGCCCCTCGGGCAACAGTGGCAACCTGGTGGCAGTCCTCACTTTGGATGTAACAGAGGGCTTGGTGTGTTTTTCTGTCCCGGCTTGGCTTCTTCCGGAGTCCAGGACGAGACAGAGCAGCACAGCTTGTCCCCGCCTGCTACCAAATTGCTCCAAAAGGAAAAAAAAATCACAGGAGCTGCCGAGGGGGTGGCAGTCCTCAGAAAACTGTTTGCCCAAGGTAACAAACAGGCGCTAGCTAAATGGCAGCGATGTAACTCCGCTGCACACAAGGAGCAAGGACTCTTCATGGCAGCCCCGGCTTTTAAACTGCCCACACCGCCCCTGCCCCTTCTTCCAGGTTAGATTTAAAGGCACAGATACCTTTTGGGCACACAAGCTGCTGGAATATAGGAATACAGGATTGGCACAACATCAACCCGAGACAATCCTATACTGTAAACTTCTGTGCATTAAAATTTTCATCTCTCACCATTTCTTTCTCCGCTCTACACCAGGGCAGGAATTTATCTGAACCTTTGAAGCAGTCAGGTTCACAAAACACTTGCTCAGCTCCAGGAAGCATAAAGAAAGTGCTCATGCATAAGGTGAGCATGGGTCTGTTGAAGGTRTGATGTCGAGTAGGAAAGGCATAGAGTAAGCAGGGAAGAATGTGTGTCACTGGAGATGCAGTATTGTACTAAAGAAATCTCGTGCTGTAGCAGGAGGACAGCTATCTGAGGAAATGTGTCTCCAAAATATTGATTTCCAGTGTTGTATTTTAAGGCTTTTTTTGCTGCTCTTTTGTCAGAGCAGGTATGTATTTACATTGAACATGTAGTAGTGTTCTGKGGAGTTTCTAAAATTTTAATTTCCAAATTTCAGCTTGCAGTCAAGAGTAACAATTCTGAGATCACACAACTACTTACAATATATAGTGGGTTTTTAATGTATGGAGCCACCCTGTTTTACTACCTGTGTATGGTGACAACACACTAATGTGTCAAGCTCAAAACTATGCCAGTAGYTGTTTGAGTTAGCTTCAGCTTCACTACCCCACCATGTTTTAAACATTACTGCAAAGCTASAGTACAGGCTCTCAGTCAATTTGCTTATAAATTCAGCCAAGTGTAACTGCATTGGTTGGAAGTTGCTGTGCCTCATTCTGCCTCAGTGATTGTAATTTCAGATAGCCATAGAGCTTTTCCAGTGGGGTGTGCTTTTGTCAGTCATGGCTTTTTACAATCTTCATGAATATTTGTTAGTGTTTGATGTAGCTGTCAATATTTGAATACGTCACAAATACTGATTTAATGAACCAATTGCATAGTGAATTGGGAGCACCAATTTAGTTTGGAGACTTATGATGACGGCTGTATGTCTTGAGCCTGGAATCATTCTCCAGGCTTGTCTGCAGATCCATGGAATTTTTYTTCAGGCTTTGGTGTCTGCTTCGATTTGCTGGCAATTTTAAGTAGGGCATGACACTTAACTGATACAGCATGACACTTTCTGAYATTTACATAACTTTTGCCTCAGTGCTTAGTTTCACTCAGCAGTTTGAGGTAAAGGTAGATAGTCCTCCTGTCATGGAGTATTCAACAGGATTTTCAATGGTAGAGATGTTTCCGGTAAGTTAGGTTTCCTTTGTTCTGTGTTGAAGTAGTAAACTTTCTGTATGTGTCTCTGCTTGACAATTCTCATGTTATTTCACCAGTTTTGAGAGACTTACAGACTTGCAGAGCTACTATTCTAGTGAAAATACTGAAATACGGTAGATAATGTCTGTGTAAGGAAGGTCTTCAGGGAGATCTTATTATGGCCTTTCAGTGTACAAAGGAGGCTTGTAAGAAAGATGCAGAGAGACTTTTTGCTTTGGCCTACAGTGACAGGACAATGGGGAATAGTTTTAAACAGRAAGAGCATAGGCTTAGTTTGGCTATAAGGATGAGGGAGATGAGACACTGGAACATGTTGCCCTCAGCAGCTGCAGATGCACCATCTTTGGAAGTGTTCTATGTTTGGTTGGATGCAGCTTTGAGCAACCTGATCTAGTGACAGGGAGGTCAGACTAGATGATCTTTGGTTCTTTCCAACACTAATAGTTTTATGTTTCTGTGATTCTGCTGCCTGTAATCTTTGATAGGAAAATTATCTGCTTACTTTGCCTTAAGACCCTATGTAAAAATCACCTACAGTATCAAACTATCTAGCCCAGTGTGCTGCTGCAAACTTTGGCAACAGGCATTGCTGCATATGAATTGCATACAAGTCTGGGTGTTCCTGTTGTCCATTCTTGTACTCTCTGGCRTCTGCAGCTATGGAATGATGTATATTTCAACAAAGTCTTTCCTTTACTATGTTTGTCAGGGAACTTGTGTAATCTTGCTTCAAATCTATTGGCACAGTTTACATCACTAATGTCAAATGGTAGCAAACCCAGAAGTCAGCTACTTGCAGCTTATTTTTAGCTGCACTTTCTTCTCACTGTTTTAGACCAATTTCTGACTAATTTCAGTCAGTGCTCTCTGTTGTGGGATTTGGTGATGAATGCTCCCCTTACCTACTGCCTTCCTGAAACTTTGCTCTTTAGTCATATTCCCCCCTCAGTCTTCTCTTTTCCAGCTTAGTGTCAGCCTTAGTCTATTGAGGCAGCTACTTTATTCCTTTTTTTATACTAGCCTTTCTTCTCTCAGTTTTTTCCTAACTCCACCAAGTCCTTCATGACATGTGGATACCAGAGCTGCACCCAGTACTGAATATGAGGGTTTTAAGGAGAGTCAAAATGATGTTGTTGTTAATCACCTTCCACAGAGTTGCCCAGTGTGTTATTGCGATTTCTGGTGGCTGCTGCTTGCATTGAGCTGATGTTTGAGAGTTGTGAGTGGTGGTAAAAGATCTCTCCTGGAGCTGTCAAATTTTAGTGTCACTTAAGCATAGTTTAGCAGTCCCAAACTTCACTACCTGTTACTTATATACAAAGAAATCATCTGAGCCACCTTTTGTCCACTGAGTTTTATGAAGTTGCCACAGCTCACCATGTAACTGCCCATTTGATTACAAAGCTCTCCATTGCCATGCAGATCATTCAGTTCAGTCAGAAAAAAAAAAAATAAACCCCAATCCCAAAACTCTGGGGAATACCTAGCTTCTCAGTTGTGAAAGCAAATTACATCTTGAGGTGTCAAGGCTCAGCTAAGCTTTTCTGCATCAGCTGAGCAATGTGTCATAGGTGTCACTGCCAGTTGTTGAGCAGTTTAGTTTTTGATTTTTGTTTATGGTGTCTGATAGATTGCTCTGGTTTATATTCAAAATTTTTAAAATTACGGCTCAAATTTTACACTGATGCTGTTTACCAAATGAATCRTCATTCATATAGTGTTATTAGTGACTTTGTAGTCTCCATTGTCTCTACTARATGTTATTGCCCAACCCAGATGCCAGAAAATACTCAGATTTTCTTTGAGGTTCATCCATTTATGAGCTCAACCAGACAACTAAGGTAGAAAAAAACATTTTTTGAACAGGCAAGCTGAAACTCTTCTGATTTAGAGCTTGTGAAACCCAGTAGATTCAGTAACTCTAGCTCATTCCAAGCTGCTTTGCAGCTTTACATTTATGATTGGTATGTTTCTTTAAAATTAATTATTGTTTAAGCCATGTTTTGTTACTTAGTATTTTGTGTTTTGAAACTTAGTACATATTAATTTTCTGAAAAGCAAGCTGACGTTGATTCTGTTTTTATGCTTAGGACAGTTATTTAGCACTGGATAAGCTATTCTTCAAGATATATCTRTACTGGTGCAGGAGAGAGGTAGTTCAAACTGTGGCCGTAAGTTGCTTCTCCTTTCCCTTTAAGTACTTCACTTACCTCACTTCCCACTGTTGCTTGTAGGTTTTGTTGACTTTAGGTAAGAGTCAATAGTATCAGGAGAATTATGAAAAGAGACTATGGACAAGATGAATTTCAATCTGTGTATAATGGTGTMATTTTGCTTGTTAGTATGATTTAAAGAATTGCTCTTAATAACAAGTAGTGTTTTCCTGAAGTTAGTGCTGTTACTGATATAGACCCTGAGYGTATTATGAGGTGCTTGTAATTTGTGGCATGGGTTAGGATTGTTTTTCATTTTGGTACAATCTAAAATTTTGTTTTTGCAGGTTTGGACTAAGCAACAAATTTGAAGCAGAGTTTCCTTCATCTTTAACTGGAAAGGTAAGTACCTTTGAATGGAAGTTTGGAATTGGGAGTTGAGGTTGTATTAAAAAACAAGTGCTCCAAGTTTAGACCACTGTAAAAGTAGTAAATTACATTGCTGTAATATTAGTTTGTTTCTTCTTTTTTTTTCATTTCCCTTGTAGGTTGCACCTGAAGAATTCAAAGCCAGCATCAGTAGAGTTAATGGTTGTCTTAAGAAGAATCTTCCAGTTAATGTACGATGGCTACTATGTGGATGCCTTTGCTGCTGCTGCACTTTAGGTTGTAGTATGTGGCCAGTTATCTGCCTCAGTAAAAGAGTAAGTTGAATTATTAGTATAATTTTTGATAGCTAGAATTGTACTGGTTTTGTTCTCATTTTGGTTTTCTTTCTTTTTTCTCCTTCACCATTAAAAACTGTGTGATAGAGCTTTTGTAAATCACTTTTATTTCATACATTTTGGTTGTTATGTATGTTGTTGTTGCATATCAGGTGTCTGCTGTACTGGTTAAAGTTACAAAAGACACCAGTCAGGGCTTTGAGCTTATAACTCAATGAGAGGTAGTATAGCTGAATGCCTCCTAGAGCCATGTGTTGTAAAGCAATTATTGTTATTGAACTAACTTTCAACATACTCTTTAATAGCTGCATCTTCTCTGTGATAACTGTTTGAGGTTATCAGAATTTGGCAGTGAATGAGTGGCAGTTTGTTTTTGAGGAGCTTTTGATTACACTGGGGCCCTAAGGAACCACATGTTTTTTTGTTGAAAAGGCAACCTTGACTTTTCTTTTTGGGTGTTTTTTTTCTAAGCTGTAGATGAGTAAGGTGCTTTGTTTTACATTAATAACTCGAAAGTAGCTTTWTGTCTGTGTACACTTGGCACTTCATGTATTGTTCACAACAGAAGCTCAATACACGTGCCTGGTTTTCATTTCCTTTTTCTCAGTGCATTCAACTAGGCTATCCTCCCACCTCTTCTGTGTGTGTAAAAATTGTCTTTGGCTAGTTCTGTTTCACTGCTTCACAAGAAGTCTCTGTGCTTTCCCATTATCTCCTCACTATTTAATGCTGTTCATCTTTCCATTTCATGTCATGGTGTGTGTATGTTCTGTCTTCTGTAATACCTCTTAAGCTACAACTTTTGTTGTACAACTTTAATGTACAGTTCAGTACACTAAACATCATCATTGTTTTCTTTATCAAAGTCCTCAYTTTTTAGAGTTACTAAATAATGACAATTATATAAATAATAAAAAAATATTTATAGGGTGAGCATTGATTATAACAAAACCTGGATGCACTTTTCTATAATCTGTCTTAAGATCTTAATGCTTAGTCCCTTTAAGAGATCACTTAAGGCTAGAATTTGAATTGTATACAAAATAAGGTAGAAAAACCTTGTGCTAATGTTGGAGTCTGTGGAGAAACTAACCAAAACAAAAATATTGGTGCCAGTGTGAATTATATAAAACCCTAATATTTTAATCTTTAAGCTGTCACAAACTAGTAAGTGTCCTGTAGCATGATTGTGTATCCAAAATATATTTGTGGCCCAAAAGTCTGCTAGAAGAAATTAAAATCTTTTGATTGCTTCAGCAGTTAAGCAGGTGAYTTAACTAGCTTGTAGAGAAGACTACCCTTACCATTCAAGGCCTAGCTCAATAAGTAACAACCACAAAGGAATCATCTAATGCTGCTGTTCTGTTAACTTCTAAATGAGAATGCTTCTGATGTTATGTAGTTKGACCCATTTTTCTCACATAATACATTGTAGCACAAAATGATAACTGTTTGTAATTTGGTAGGGGCTGATGTTGGAAGCTCTGATCTTCTAGACTGGCTCCGCTAATCAACAYTTTATACATTGTTAAACAGTGTCAGAAAAAATACAAGGGCTTCTAGCATCTGGGGTCAGAAAACCGTTTGAGGCTGAGGAGAGAGGTTCTGTGTGGGAATATGGTGAAGCACCTGTTAGAGAAGTGGCGTGGGATAAGGTAAAAAGGTGYGCTCCTTCCAAAAGGATAAATCTGAAAAAAACCCCCAACCAAATCACAGATGCTTTGTTCAGACAAGGCTGGAAAGGGGATAATGGTGTCATTGTTGTTGTAATATAGAACGCATAAGGAGAGGAGAGCGTTGGAAAGAGTATGAACGGCAGGAGCAYGGACACAGCTTGTGACTGAACTTCTGTAAGTCATCCTAGAGTGTGGCCCAGACTATCAGTAAATGTTGCATTTTTCCTGTAAAAGTTGGTACCAGAAGACATTTATGGACCTTTGCATCTTTATCTGCACTTGGCTATCCAGCATTAGTGAAACTTAGGACTCAGCTGCCTAAACWAAGTGTCTTGTGCCACTGTATATAGCACAGTGGCACTAGCCACTGATGGCAGTTTGATTGTTCCTCCAGAGTAAAAGTAATTTAAATCATTCTGGAGATTTCCTATCAGCATCACTTGTCTGTGCTAGCAGCTCAGCAGATGAATGCATGCTTACAGGGTCGTTTCTCAGACAGAAAACTCGGAACTTGTTCTCTGTTGAGCATCTGGAGAGCATATAAGGAGAAGAATTAATTAACTTCTGTTCCTAAAGACAAAGTGAATGGGAATAGAGTGCTTTCCCAAACTCCCAACTCTTCATCCTGGAAATGTCTGGGAAAGCATATTTTTCTCTGGTAGAGGAATTAAGGAGGAAAGCTGTGGAATATTTTTCAAGGACATATTTGGAAATTCTAGTATAAAAAACAARCAGAAGAATTTTTAATGATTCTAATCAGGGCTACTACTTACAGGAAAATGATAAAAAGTTACTGGCACTTGGGTTGCTTGTACAGATATGGGTGGATTTAACTTGGTCTTGGTAGACCCAGAGTAGGAAAATATAAAGAGATATAAATCCATTMAATCTTTCTTACCTGGAATTGTACCCTACAAGATCTCAGTACTGAATTGTATCTGGAGGCTTCTGCATAAAAGAAAAATATCTTAGGACTTTCCATCAGTTTATATCCAAGTGGTGTGACAACTGCAAGAAACTAACCATATGTATTTTCCTAGAAGYGTGGAAAGTAGAAGAGGGTCCATGGTGAATTACCTGGAGCTGCTCTGCTGTTTAAATAACACCTGGTTCATCTAGGTTCCAGTCAGTTATTTGCTCAGTAGATTCCAGTAGAATTGTGATGAGAAGCAACTACAAAAAAACATCAGTTGACTATTTCGGTTTGCTGCTAGTGCCACAGTTTTGCTGATACATAAGACTGATGTATTCAGTGTGAACTACKCACATTTAAGCTGTTGAACTGGTTGTATCTAACTTTATCTGTGTCTTGGAAGAGGGTTGTGTTGACCAAATTATCTTCCATGCTTTGACTTCTTCAGATATCCTGGACTCAGCCATAAGTATAGTCAAAACAGCCAGGATTCCCTTCTCAGGAAAACAGGGGTCCAGGGTATGTGCTTRTCCCTTCCCTTTAATATTTAGAGACAATGAATTATTTCTCACTTGTGTAAAACAAACATAACAAATGGTGAATACATAAAACATTGCTTCTTTTACATTACTTGCACTCGTCTGAGAAGTTTTACCTAGAGAGCTTTGCTAGTTCAGCCCTGTCCTAAGTGATTCCCAGTGAAAAGACTGTTACTTGGAACTGACTTGTGTTACATCCTTTGCTGCAGTGATCACAAAAGACTCCCAAGACTGTACAATTAGAGATKTTGGTTTCTGAAAGCAGGATGGGAGTGTTCCCATTCTGAAATTTGTGCAGATCATGTTTTAATTGCACAATAAAAATATACAAGTCTTCATATATGCCCTTTTCTACTGAAATAGAAGACTAATAAGTTTGTTTTGCTGAATTGCATATACAATGAGCTAACAAGTRGGAGTGTTTCTCAAGCATTTTATTATTGAAACAACAGTTTCAACTATACAGTTGCTTACTTTTAATGTAGGAGAGTAATGTTTCTCAGAATGACCAAATGAGAAATGTCTCTTTTAATGAGTCTGAATCAATCTGCCATGTTCTTGAATTGCTGGTATAGTTTGTGGCTCTTTTTCAGAGAAAGACWTTTTTTTAAGGTTCACGTAGATAAAATGAAAATTGCAGCTTCAAAGTTAGAATAATTTTCTTAGCCTTTCTCTGCATTCTGTATCTTTACTGCCTTTTACTGATTTTTTAAGTTCTCATGTGGGAAAGTTATCACAAATATACGTACAGTTTCTGAAGTTACAGTTGTTGAAAGTGGGTGTGCAATGGGAATACATGCTTACATGCTTCTTTTTGTGCAGTGAAAAATAAGGTAATGGTTTCTCCCCTTAAGTCAGCAGATGCTTCAAACTAGGAATTTATTAAGCCATGGACGCTTGTAAGTTTAATTGTTAATTATATGATTTTAATGCATTTCCGTGCAGTGAAAGCTTTCCCTTCACTAATTTGTTTTTTTCAGTGCAGTTTTGGAGTCTTTGTACAGTGTTGTTTCCTTTCTTTGTTTGCACTGAGGTATCTGGAAAAAGCCTGCTACTTACTCTGCAACAGTAAAATAAGTGTATTGGATTCTGTATGTTATTGCCTCTCTCATTTTATATGGTCTTGATTCAATTCTAATTAATAAAAACTGCAAGAAAGTTGCAGCAACTACAGTCCCTCATTTGCAGCTCTAGGTCATAAATGATCTTAAGCTGTTTTACTCATAGAATGCACCATCCTTTCTGGGACAAATTCAGGTTGTACAAATGAACATTAAGTCTTTAAGTTGTTGTTCTTTAAATAAAAGGAATGGCGTAGTGAATTATAATTCAAAAAGCACTGCAGGCTGAGGTGCCCATTTGAAGCCACTTTTTCAAATGAATTGGCACTCATTTGCAGTATTAACTAAATGCTGTAGTTCCTGATGGGTAAATAGGATATATAATTTCAACAGAAACAGTAACAATGAAAGCTGTGATAGAATTGCAGTACTGCTAGATTTCTTAAAAGCTGGTATTGTACAAGTAAATTGCATGTTTCAAATGCTTCATGGGCAATCTCTTAAAATGAATAGAATTAGATATTTAACAGTGATCTGTACTAATACTTTCAAGAGCTACTTGTTTGTTTGTGAATTCACACAAAGCTGATGMGTGCTGCTTAAGCCTCATCATTAGTTGTCACTTTCATAGCAGTTCACATCTTCAGATGCTGTATAAACACAGCTAATTACAACTTCCAAAGTATTGATTAAATTAAATATGTGGTGGAGGAGCTCAATTAATTTTCTTAACCATAATAGTCTTGCTTGTTCAATGGATGATACTGATGTTAAAATATATTAGATAAGTTTATTAAATCTATGAAAATTTACATTAAATCTAACTGTAATGTATTCAATAATGTAATGAATACATTACATTTATTTTCAAAACGGAATAATATGTTTTTCTCCTATGCTTATCTGCCAGGGACTTTGCACTGGAGTGACTCTTAATAGTATAGTGCTTTATTTGAGGAGTTCCACAAAGCAAATTACTTAAGACAGAAGGTGCCYTGTTTTTGAAATATCTGTTGTGACAATTTATACTCTAGTTCAGTTTGGAAGAATCTTKAAAATTGTAATGTATTTATTATGTTTAATCTAAAAACTTTTTTTTAAAGTGGAACTTGTATGTTCCAAATACACATTCTTGACCATTGTTTTAGAATGTATTCAGAGGTCTGGTTTTGTTTTGTTTTTTTTTATAGTATTAACTATAAAAGGAAACTGTAAAAGAATCAGAAGAGTCAGGCCTTGTATATTTCACTTTAAAAATTGTTCACCATAATTTTGTCAGAAGAGTCACTAAGTCTTGCATATACGAAACTTGAAGTAGCAAACCTTGTAGAACAAACAAATGTGAAACTGTCGTGTGTATAACTATATGGTTGTTTTTTTCCTGTATTGGAAATCAGATTTATTTCCTTCACAGCATTCTACAAAATTTTATCAGATTTTCATGTGCTTTCTGARAAAGTACAGTAGTAGTGAGTTGGTGCATAATGAAGTGTAGGATCAGCTAGTTTAACCATGTCTTTTAATTTGCAGACTTGCTTGGTGGAGGACAGGGCAGTATGGTTGGTAAGAAGAATACTTACAGATACAAGCAGATCACAGTGTACTAGTTTTCTTTTCTTTATAGGACAAATGCAACCCCTTTAGTACTTCAAAGATATGTATTCTGAAGTTAAATTCGTGATTTTGTCTATTCTTGATTTTATATAAATCCTAAATATAGCATATCTCTGGTATGTATAGTGAATATTCTRAATGTTATTTGAAATTTAATTGCATTTGTAATTAGAATTACATATCTGAAAATTTTAATGCAAAACAATCAGGGTAAAATTAATATGTCCATGTTATAGCCCCTTTTACATTGTGAAGGCTAGGGTATATAAAGAGATCAGATTGTGGTTTGGGTTTGGTATTGCTTTTTATATTGCTCTTCCTGTTCAGTTTGACATGTTCCTACAAGTATAAGTATTAGATGGCTGAAACCGGCATYGAGCTATTTCTAGAGAGCATGCTAAAATGGTTTAGTTAGTTGTCAGATTTGGAAATCAGTTTAGAAAGGAATATTTTTAGGGTTCTGTCTTTAGCAACTTATGGATGATGCCAAATAGAGGACACATGCAAACACTGTTGAGGAAAGAATTAGAAGGCAAAATTACCTGAAATTTATATGATAAAATTTAACTAAGTAGAAAACACTTGACTGAACAAYAGCTTGTTAGACTGTTACGGTAAAACAGAAAACTTGAATGAAGTTCTGGCAAGTGTGAGGTAGTGACACACCTGTGTCTTGTATTTTTTCTTGATTTTTCTCAAAGTAGCCTAGGTCTGGAAAGTATTCACTTTTCCACTTTATTAGRACAAATCTGACTAAAAAGTTATTTTCTGCCAAAGCATAGCATTCTCAGTAACTCAAGCCCTATGTGTAAAGAAAGTTATTTAACAAAGAAAATAGTAGTTYAAGAACCATTACTGCTGACAAAGCAGTTGAGAGGATGAGGGGGGCAGCTGTACAAAGAGAAGATGAAAGGAGTTAAAAAATCTTGTACTGTACCCAAACACATGTAAAGTGTGAAGTGACCAAGTACTTCTAATTCTGTAGCTCCTAAAAACATTTTTTTTTGCGGAATTTTGGAATAAATTATTGAATTTAGAATAATAATGATGATGGGAAATATTTTTTTAATTGCCAGATTTATTTTTTCTAAATTGGTAAAGTAGGCTCAGGATCAACATACTTGGTATTCTGTGTTTTTCTGATTCAGTCCTAAATGTATGAGGGACTGTAGAGGCTGTCCCTCTGGGAAGGGATCATTCCCTTCAGCATGCAGATTAGTGACATGTTGGCTTTTACAGTCTTCTATGGAGTTTTGTCAAGTTGTGCTGCCTTTCAGTCTTTCTGGCTGTGTAGCTTCTCTTCCCTTTTGGCTGCTGCCCTTAGGCACTCCTAACAGCAGGAGTCAAAGGATTCCTATATACTAATAAACTAAACCTGGGAGTGTTCCTAGGAATTGGCACTTTATAATTTGTACTTTTAGAGAGGCCCCTGGCAGGCTTGGGTCTGTATTGTGTAACAATTCACAGGCTTTATCAGAATGCTTCAGGCACTATGAGTGGTTCGGAGGTTATGAAAACTTACTGATAGAGATGTAAGCTGTTCCCTGCCAGCTGGCTTGAAATGAATGGGAATGTTTCTGGGCACAGTTTCATTTCTTAATAGAGATGTAACCAGAGATCCTTTAGCTTCTCAACCTACACTGGCCTTGAACTATATTCCACAGCATAGTCCTGGATATTTTGGAAATAAATGACAGGGACCAAAATTAACATCTCTAACCTTAGAAGGTGGAGGTGGAATTTTCATTCATGTTCAGYTTAAAATTTCCCACAGAGAATTACACCAATGAGTTTTTTGGTGGAGATTTGATCCTGTTTTCATCCATGATACGGTCAATTCCATTTTACATGTTCCTTTTCTGTGGCCTTTTCTATGAGAATCTCCTTCAGCAGGAGGTGGATGCTTTAGATTGTCATGGCCAGATTTGAATAATTTCCTTGGACGGATCAGAGCTTCATGGGTTTTGTTTCCTTATAATGACAGAGAATTGRAGCTAGAATTTAATCCTAGAATGAATGAGTTACAAATCTTTATTTAAAAGTTCAAGTAACAATATTAAGCGTAGTCATGATGCTTCATGGATCAGTTCAGCATCTGCCTGCCTGTGAAATGTGCTTTTTACCACATTTCAACACCTTGTCAAGGGAAGTGTGTTATTTTTGCCAAGGTCAAGACTATTTCTTCTGCAAGGCTTCTCCATAGTATGAAGTTTTCACAAGTGGTTGCCTCTAGTCACTGTCACCTCATTACAGAAAGTAGCTGGCAACACTTATTTGGTGACTTAGCTCTTGTAGGACAGCTAAAATGTCCAGTGGCTRAAATATCAAGCATCTTAAATCTCCTGGATTTTGTATATTTGAGAGGAAATTTAGAGAAGACTTTAATTAACTTCTAGGAACATTCTTTGATAGTTTCTCTCTGCTAAGTTTTTCTATTGCAGACTAAAATGCCTTTGGAAAATACTCATCCAGTACTAATGTCRTTTAGTACATTGGTGATAATACAATATCCTCTCCATTTTACTCCTGGATAATATACATGGGGTGTATGTTTCTGTACACCTTCTCTATCCTGCATATATTTCATGACTTCAGTACTTTCTTAAACACTCTAAGAATTTGATGGTCCAGGCAACCAGAGTAACTGAGGAATCATCTTGGGCTTAGATATTAAAAAATGTTACATGCAGTTGTGTAAAGCAACACAGAGCTTCTCTTTATGTCAGCAAACAGTGTGATGGAAGAGACCTTTCCAGAAAGTAGTTGGAGTGATTTGATTCACTAAGCTTTAAATTCTTCTCTTTGTGATGTTCCAATACAGGGTTGAGAGTTGTATAAATGAGATGAGTTTATGGATCATGTGAGAGCGAGACAATATCCTCAAGGCTATCTTTCAGAGTGGGAAGTTTCATAAAGTCAACTTGATGTTGTCAGTTCTCCTGCTCCAGAATTCTGTTGCTTGTATTTCTCTCTGCGTGATCAGGAGCTTTGATCTATGCTTTTGCTGAACTCACTTTCTCCACAGAGTAATCAAGATGGTAAGGCAAGATACAGCAATAGTAGTCTTGTTGGACAAGGCATTTGTTTCAAGATGATTCWAAAAGCATCAGACTGCTACATTTATTTCCAGGTATTCTTCCTTCTGTTTAGTATAGGTTTCACTTGTTTCTTGCATGGATGCTGAAGTGGCCTCTGGGATGAACACTATTACAATGGTCTAAAATGAGATATATCCTAGCTACTAATAGGAGAAATGGAAGATCTCCATGTTCACCTGTGTAGTTGAACAGACACCTTTTCAAACTACTGTGCACTGAAGCAGAKAGTCCAGGATGTCAGGATCTGAAATCAACTCAGGTTTCACCTTCGTCCTGTCTTCCCTTCACAAATGGAGAATTCCTTAGCAAGATGGGAATCTTACCAATTTGCAATTTATATTGGTTTACTTGAGGTATAGTGTTCCAGATGAGGACATTCTCAGCACAGATGTATATCATTCAGATATGTGTGTTCTGAGTACAGCCTTGGCATTTTTGTGGTAACCTATGTGAGCCTCAAAATTGTCTTGGGGGATGTTCTGGCATGTTGAAARTGAGCTTATTTGACTCAGTTATCTTCTAACTTTCTTTTCATCTTTTGTGCTGATAGCTAAATTATTTAGGTATAAATCTTGTAGTCAGAATTAACAGAAATTCCTGCTTCTTCTGYCATTTCTCTCTTTAAGTGAGTGGAGGTAGAACAGTTTGTAACTCTGACTTTAACTTTTTTCTGTGGTGTATAATACAAATTCTGGCCGTGTGAGAATCTAGCAAAAGTCTGCATAGAGTGGTCTTTTTGTATTTTGGAATTTAAGTATCAAGTRTATTTGTTCAGGGCAATATTCAAAACTAATAATACTTGATTGTGGATGAGGTTTGTATGAAAGAATTTGAAAATCTCATGCTATTTATTGGGTCTAATATTGCACTATGTATACATATATTTTCAGATCAGRAGTCAGAGATCAAGTGCACATAGTGGGAGATTCTTTGGGTTTTTCCCAAACAACTATGAATACAATTGTTAGTGGAGGACTGTGTTGTTGCTATCCATGTTGTTTCCCCACATAATAAAGACAGAGAAAGGTACTCAAATTAGCACCATTTTGGAARTCATGTAAGATCCTTTTGTTTAATATTGTACTTGTCATTCACTGATTTACAGCAGGACTTGAGGGGGTCTTGGCCCGTTCAGTAGTGCAGTTTAGTGTAATGTGCATGTTCCTGGTCATGCACTGCAAGAGGGGCCCTGTTGCTGCGCAGCCTTCCTGTCCAGATCATGACTCCGTCTGGAGCTAACTGCACTAGACACTGCAAAGATAAAACAGAAATGTCTTGCAGTTGGTAATATATTCAATAGTACCCTTGTTTCTGCAGGAAAAATTCATATTTAGGCCTAGAATTTTTTTTCTTCTACTTTTAAAGGGAAAAAGCTTAATTTTACTGGATCAGGAGCAACAAGCATTAGTGAAATTGTATTCTTCATTGGGGTTTTTGGTAGTCTGATTTTTCAAAATACACTGTTAGACATTAGTATCTTTAAAGAATTAGTTATTTTACAGAAATATTTCATTAAACATTGCATCTAGACCATTGAAGAGGTCTATTTCACAAAATTCTGTGGATAGCATTAAAGACTATCTGCTTTTTTCATGAAATATATTACTTTCTTATCATTGGTATGTTCAAAAGTGTACTTGAATTGCAGTTTTTTTTTTTCTTTGCTCAAATATTGGACTGGGTTTTATAGGAAAAAGAAAATTAAAAGCTGGAGAGTATTAAATCTTCCTAATAAGCAAGTCTCTTTTCCACTTAATTTGTGCTTTTGTTGTGGCTAACAAATAATTTGCTGTATGGGTTTTTCTGTACACCATTGATAGAATATACAAGCTTGTCATCCTAGTGTGCTGGAAATGCTACACTCAAATCAAGTGTTCCTTTCTGGTTTTGTATATCCTCACCTGCTCCTCACTGTAAATCATTGAGATGTCAAGAGCAGTGATTAATTAAGCTGCACGTGCAAGTGCTTTTTTTCACCTGTCAAGTAGGAAGAAAACTTACTATAATGAATTGTGTGATGCTGTTTAATTAATTTCTTTTTATTCCAAGCTCTGAGGTTTGCAGAAATATTTTACAGTATAATTTTCATTAACATTTGTGTATTGATAATATGGTGTGTTTGGGAGCTATGTCTGTCCAAGATTATACTATAGGAAGGGTTGTGTTTAAGGTTCTGGGAAGATAAGAATCATGGTCTGGAGTCTGCATGTATTTTATCTAATGCTGGTCAAATGACTTTAAACTGTCCTCTTGTTTAAATAAACCAATTAATAGTACCTATCAATTTCTTATTTATTTGTATGTATTGTAATAYAGATGTAATTTTATTGGAATTTGAAAAGCTTGGATGTTTTTCACAGTCTTTGARGCAAACAATGAAATTAAATTGTATAGTGATCTTAATCTATTATTAAAAGGTCCTGGAAAGGAAGATTACAAGGTAGATTCAGGTTTTGAATCAGTTTTACCATTGGTTTAGCAGCGGGTGGGCAGGCAGATGCCTGCTCAGAGTAGAACCTATTGCCATTTTTCACCATTGATAGAGTAGCCTTTCAGAGTCAATGAGCTCTGTCAATGTGAGCTTGTCAAGGCTACAACTTCATAGACCTGAGAGGCGGTTTGAGAGGTCAGCCCTTTTCAGGTTTGCTGTGATGCAAATGAACTTTAATGCTTAAACAACTATTGGAATTTTTATGTCTGCTCCTTGTTCTTTTTTCTTCACAAAGTCATTGACGAGACATTCAGTGCTTTTTAAATTGGAAGTTGCATTGTGCTAAAGACCTAGTACAGATTTACGGAGGGCTGAAAGCAGTTAGATCATGTTCTTTTCATGGTGCGATTAGAATCAAATCGATTTCCCTACAGCCTTCAGCATTCAGATGGCAATTTTAACAAAGCTTGGGGGCTAGACAAGGGACAAAACGACTGAACTGAATGTTAATTACACTCTGCAGCCTTATTTTCTTTTGATTTGGAGCTGACTGGCAACTAAATTAACAAAAGTGTGACCATAACTGCTGGCCTATTTTCATTTAAAAGGAGAGCAGACTCTAAAAGGCTATCTTTACAAAGAAACAAGTGAGGTCTACTGATTATTGTTAAAGGGCACTGTCTTTAAAAACATAATAAAAAGAATAACCCCAAAAATACTCAATTTCCAATTGATGTGATAAATTAGTTACTGGTACATATATCTTGTGATAATTCTTTCTCTTGTGCTTTTTAAAATAAAACATAATAAAAAAATTGCTGTAATGAATACTGATAGATAGCAATGATCTAATTTTTAATCATGTGACCACAGTACATGCTTAGATGTGTTTCTCCACAACTGCTTCAGTATTAAACTAGACACAAAGTGATGCTTGAGAACCAGGATGTTAATACGGGGSGGAAATTAATAATTTGTTGTCTAATTTTTGTTTCACTCAGATACTCTTGTTTCCCATGACAGCATTTAGTTTGGTTAGTTAAGGTTCATTTACAGTACTAGTATTTTGTAGTAATAACAGCAAGATGCATTTTCTCATCCTTTCCCCTCACCCCTCTCTGCCTTGTAAGGAAGCTGCAGCTGCACTAAGTTGCATTTGATCCTTGTCATTGCTCCGTRCTTTTGCACCTGCAGCTCTGTTGGTCTCATCTTAACACCTGGCACCATGAATTATCCTCTTTCTATTCAGTCTGTAGCAAATCCCATTTAGAGCTAAGCAATATATATTCTGGCAGTCAAATGACCATAAATGTCAGTAGRTATTTCTCAAATGTAAATATAACTGAATAATTATATTCAAAATGCTGTGAAACTTTACAGCACAGAATGTCCTTGAATTCTAGAATGCATCATCTTAAAAAGCTGTGCAGAGCTGCTTWCAGGATTCTCTATCTGAAATGTCAAATCTAGATGACACAGACAGTAAACTTTTCCTTTAGAATCCTAAATACTGTATTTGCTCTCTGTACAGATTACAAACTTAGTAATACTTACTTGTGCAATTTATTTCTGCATTTGGTTTTTCACTCTCTAAAATATGGATATAAATCTAAAAAAAATTCTCATTTATTTAGAGTATTGTGTATTTGTAYGTGACCTACAGCACTGCAAAATAGTTTGCAACATTTGTGAATTTAAATGCTGACTTTAGAAGCAGTGCATTCAGACCACTGATCCTGGGGGAGCAGTGGTTCTGCTTTTTATACTTCGATCACTTCAAAACTTCTGTGATTTTAAAGTTAAAACTGCCATAAGAACATATGTATGAACAGTTTTTGCTCTGAAGTGGATGAAGGTACTTACTTGGCTATCATAAAAAGTTGTTTCTGTTCTAGATACTATTTAATACCAGACAAGTTTTGATAGTACTATGGACCACCCTGTACTCAGTCACTGTCCTGTACCTCTCTCCTTTTCACACAAAAGCAGCTGCAAAACAAAGTTTTTCTAAAACCAGTCAAGAGTAAAATTCTTTCTCATTTGTCTTCCAGACACGAAGATCGATTGAGAAGTTATTAGAATGGGAAAACAATAGGTTATACCACAAGGTGAGTGCCGCAGGGAGCAGCTTCGTACTGTTGGAGTTTGAATTGCACAGTATGGAAACAGATGCTTTTGTTGAACGAAAAATATGAAAGGTGGACAAATGGGCTAGTCTGTGTGCTGCAATAAAATACAGCTCATTTTTCTTCTTTTTCTTTCCTCCTTGTCTAGCTGTGCTTGCATTGGAGACTAAGCAAAAGGAAATGTGAAACGAATAACATGATGGAATATGTAAGTTAAAGGGCTGTTTTGTGAGTTTCTCTATTAAATGATCATTTATTTTGCTTCTGATCTTATTCTTTTCATGATTATTAATCAGTAAAGGTGTCAGGAGCTTAATCGCCTGAGTGCAAGGATTTTCTACGGTTCACAGATGCATGGTTTCATGTGCAGGACTGATTTATACAGTTATGAATGACTTGAAAACAAGGCTTCACTGTGTTCTGAAAAATAATAAATTAATTGCCAAGATAAAATAGCTTGAACATGTGCTGATGGAGTGTGAAATTTTAGATGCTGTATAAAGAATAACCGCAACTTTGGTTACGCAGCAAGTCAGATATGGCTATTTTATATAATGCTAATCAAGTCTAGAAGTATGGAAGAAGACYTTTCAACTAAGCTGTTGGAGCTTAAGAAACCTTTAGCCTTTTTAGATTTTAACTGCCCCTTACCTCAACTATCTTGAAAGTATCTTTATCTCCAATTGGTGTCACTAAAATATTTTTAAGTCAGTCTCTGAAGTTTTAATTTACTTCAGTCTTTGGCYGAGACTCCATAAACCCTTCTTGGAAATAAACAGTGAGAAGTTATATGTGGTTTAAAATGAATGATGTCCTGTGTAGGATGTAGTTTGTTTAGCTTGCAACTTGTTCCTTTTTGGTGCTGTTCTTATTTCCATTTTAAGTGTGTCTTGGAAGTACATAGGATAGGATGAAATTAAGCTGCTGAAATGTAACATTAGAATTTCCGTAATTTCTTTTAAAGCTTTAGTAAATGGGCCACAGGAAGGCTAGATTTTTAAAAGTAAAGATTAGTTTTTGAGAAATATCTACTGGGTTAGTTCTAAYTCGTCTGTGATCTTCCATTACACAGTTCTTTGTCTGTTCTTTGAAATAACAAAGCTATAATGCATGTAAAAATTTTAAATGCAATTAAACAGTTCAAAATTATATTAAAATTATTTTTTAGTCTTCCCATTTTCCCTGTCTCTTCACTAGATCTTRTCTCTTGCCCAAAATACAAAGTCTTCAAAATGCTTTTTTTTTTCAGAATGGCTGTATTCAGTTCACTGAACAAGTGCTTTTTGTAACATTCACTCTACAAAAATTTTTAGGTTAGATATGTGTGTGACTGAAAATGTAATAAAGCAAAGCTCAGGAAATAGACTTAAGTTTTGCCTAAATGAAGCATTTTTCTTTTGCTGAAAGCTTTKTTTTTCTACAGGAAACATTGTTAAACCCAGTGTTCTGCAGATTCAGTTGAAAAAAATGTAATTTGAGTTTGTAAATACTGTGGCCCAGCAACATTTACAGATGAATACTTGAATACTCATACTATTAAATATAATTTAAAATCGGTTGACCTGCTTACAATAATAATATATGCATAGGCATATAGTTTTACAGGATAAAGGTCAAAGATTTTATTTTCAGTTTGTGAAACATCTGGTGTTCTCTCTGAATATATTTAATGAGAAAATTTTTACAAAACCTCACTTTACTATTTTCTTGCTTTTAGTGAACTGATTTGCTAGTGTCTTTAAAAAATGCCCCTAATATGATTGTGATTTAATTTTCATTAATAAACGCTTATTCTCAACTTTTCACAAAACAGATTATTTAAATTAGACTCTTGTACCCAAAACTTGGTACTTGGCCAAATTGAGGTTTGAAATCCACTGTAGTAGATGGTAAATTAAATAAATAATTAATGAAATTTAGAAAGACAAGATAATCTTAAACCTTTGGCATAAACACAGTGTTCCAGCTTTACTCCTGGCTCTCTTTTTGAAAGCTTGCCTGAATATCAGAAGCCCTGGTATCTCTGTAGAATACAGTGGCTGGTCCAGGTTAGTGATCAGTGCATTTTGAGCAGTTTGGATCGCTTATGAAAATGAGCCCCTTCTAAATATCTCAAAAAATAAACTTGTACACCTGATTTCAGTATTCATCACTCCAAAAGTGTTTGTCTTAAAAATAAAATTGGAGACTTATTTTCTGATGCTTGGTATGCTTGCAGAGATAGAAGTCTTTATTCTCTAAGCAGCTAAGTTGTATTCTCCTTTAYAACCAAAAATATTCAGAAATAGTTTTTAACTTGTTGGAAAGCTGAGTTCCCCKTACAACTAAATAAAAATCTTTATTTATGTTACCAGATGCATTTATTTGTTTATGAGATCATGCTGCTGTGTTACAATTGTCTCTGAAGAAAGAAAATGCACAAGTGAACATTTTCTTTAAGCTTCCTATTTAAAGGAGGATAAATACTTGCATTGTATTCTGGAGTGGATACTATRGTGTACTTAGCTCAGAAAAAACATAGTTAAAACTTGAATTGAGACCATAAGAATAATCATGCAAAAATATTAGTCAAGCTCTTGTTAGCTACTTGAACATTTGTAGATATGGGAGCTTTGCAAAAGTTGATATACTTTTTTATATAGGTATTGAACTATAAACATGATTTAGAATCCTGTATTAAGTGGCAACAATTCTGAAGTAAGTGGAATTGCAATTGAAAATTATTTTTTCATTCATTGTGCATTCAGGAAGTTTTTTTTGTTTTGTTTTCTTTTCTTTTTAAATGAATGCATTTTTCTCTTTCATAATTTTTTTCCAATAAATAAATTACTACATAATAATTCTTTAACATAATTAGCTTACTTCAGCTTATATATTTCATATCAGTAGGCAAACTTTTCCAGAATTCGATTCTTTGAGTATTGGTTTTCTACCCCAAACCAATTATCATACATGACTTTTCTAATGGTCTCTCACCTGAGACAAGCACCAATTTTTGCTTTTCATCACAACTTGATATGCTAAAAAAAAACAACCAAAACCACGTGGATTATCATTGTAATAGATAATAGGATTGCTGCCATCTCTAATACGTATTTGTTTTCTTTTTATACAGGTCATCCTTATAGAATTTTTACCAAAGACACCGATTTTTCGACCAGATTAGCATTCGATTTATTTATAGAGACTTATTCAAGTATGTTGTCTTTCCAATGGTGCCTTGCTTGGTGCTCTCCTGGTAGTGACATAGCATTGGTTCTACAGAATCTTATGGTGTTTTCATTCTTTTTGTTTGTTTGTTTGTTTGTTTTGTTTTTCTTGTGGGGTTTTGGGGGTTTTGTTTGGGGTTTTTTTGTTGGTTTTTTTTTTGGTTAGTTGTTTTTTGTTGGTTTTTTTTAAACAAGAGTATGTTCTAAGTGCATTTGGTCAAACTCTGTGAAGTATTTTCACACAAATGTTAATTACTACTTAAGTTATTTTTACTTTTGCTACTTCTGTTTATTAATGTATCTTGATTTTCAAAGTCTTTTATATGTGTGCGCGCGCGTGTGTACATATATATATTACTATAAATACACGGCTGAAAATTATATACAAGTGAACAGGTTATTTTTTTATCCAAATAYGATACAACTAATGGACTGTACATTGTGTAAGCCCCTTTAGTCATTCATTTACATGCTGGAGTTCCTTCTAAGATGATCTGAAACCTCTGTCAGTGACTAGTCAATTGTAAATACTTTTATTTCTTTTTGGGATATTGACTAGTCTCTTCCAGTAAAAGAAGGATACAAAGTTCTTTTAGAAGTGTATTTTTTGGAACCCAAATGTTGTTAGTAGAAATTTTGATGCTTTTCATGAAGAAGTCCTGTCAGCTGGTTCTGAAAAAGTTTGGCTTTAAAAGGTTAAAAAAAAGCAGCCAAGTGGAATTATTTTGTTCAGACTAGAAGAATCACTGAGAGAATTGCATGCATCTGGCTAGTAGAACTCAAGATCACAAAAGTGTATTATTATTGCATTTTCTAATGTAGCTGTTTTAATTCAGTTCATTGCCATGTGCCAGCTTTATGCATACTGTTTACCAGATCCTGTACACAGGGGACTCTTTTTTCCTAAAGCTTAATAGTCCAAAAAGACCTTCCATAATTTTTTTTTGTTTTTTTATTTTAAGGCCACATAAGATGAAAAATGTTATTGAAGAATTTTTGAACAGTGCAGTTCCAGATGCAAATGCCATGTATTAAAAATAGTCAAAGCAGGGTACAGTGGGCAACAGTGTATTGCACCCTTTCTTTTGCTCATTTTGGTTTACAAAGGTTATTTTCTGCACAAGTATAAGACTTTTTTAAACTGGATATAAAATGTATGTTTGGGTCAGGCCAGTTGTATTTCTTTTCTTCTGATTATATTTTAGTTGTACATATCTTCACACATAGCTTTTGGGTTTTTTTAAATGGCAASTCTCATATTTTAAAATTTGCTTCAGATATCTAAAATTACTGTACGCAAAATTGATGTAAGTTAAGAACATGTTCTTTGTACAGTTGTGTTAGCAAGCAATAATGTGAATATAGGAAAAAACCCGATATACTCTGCTTACTATTTGTATGAATGAAAAGTTGATACCACTACAAGAATAGTCTTCTCTTTTTAATCTTTTAAATACAAGTTTAATTTCAAGGTAATGTATTACAGGTACCTTGATGCTGTGAACTATTTTTCTATATCTTCAAAATATTTATTCTCTGTAAAAAATTCTCTTGTGTGTATTATATTCCTAAATTGTTCATAGTAGGAGTGGTCTAGAAAGTTTTCAGTTTTCTTAAATTTAAGTCTTCTGTATCTGTTCCCAAAATTTATGCTTTGTTCAGCTTTCGTCTGTGGATTCCTGCTGTTCACTTTGAAAATAGCTCAGCCATGCTTTTCATACAAGCCTACAAGTGTGTTTCTTTGACTTGACAGAACATGATTTTTATTTACCAAATCCCAGTTTTGTGCTGGCCTCAGTCTGCTGAGTGCCACAATGGTTTCTCTACCAAGTAACTGTTTATAATATTCTAAAAATCAATTTCAACCTTTTCTTCAGTACAAATCTGGGTCTGCTGCACTCCTTCTCTCACCCAGAAGTAATAATTCTAATCTCAGACTAGTTTCAGCCTGCAGGAGGACAGAAACCTAACACTGATGGCAGCTGAGACTGGGGATGTTGGAGGTGTGGAGGAGAGGTTGGAATTGAACAGAAGTGATAACTGGTGATAAATACTGATGACCAGAAATATATTTTGATTTTCATATGTGTCAGTTTTCAGTGAAATGAATATTGGATTATATGAGGCCTACATTTTATTAAGATTTTCATTTGACTGTACAAGTAATTTGTGTCATGGATGCAGTTTTCCACTGGTGTGGAAACCTATCCCTTCACTCTAGTGGAGGATATGGCTTGTGGTGTGTTCATAGCAGCACCACATTCAGCGTGAGCTATTTGCCTTCATTTACTACCCMAACTTCCCATACTATGTTCTGTCCATGTCCACAGCTACCTTGCCAGCAGCATCCAAATCCACCGACAATAGAGCTGCTTTGGGCATGATGTGTGCTGAAACCAGAGCAGTGATTAGAGTGTAGCTTACAGTTTTACTGAGTTTCCCATTAGTAAAGCTTCCTCATTAACTGTAGTGATGGTTAAGACCTTGTCTGCTTTTAGGTGCATCAGCATTCCTGGGCTTGGTTAGCTGGCATTTCTGTATTTGAGCTATGATTTTCTCTTGTAGAACTCTAGTACAGAGATCCAAAGTAGAACTCTGAGTAATTAAGAAGTTAAATCACTTAGTAAGGAGGCCAAACTTATTCCCTCAAAAAAAAATTTGGATATTTTATTAAAAGAATGTCTCTGACTTAAAATACAATCAGGAAACCTGCAGGAAACCTGCATGTATAGAGAGCTGAGCTTCCTCTCAAAGTGATACTCTCCTGAAGAGTACCAGGTATACAATCACCTGGTAAGAATGTTACAAAACAATCCCTTTCAATTCATTAATTACAATGATGGAAATGAAAAATGGCATGAGCTTTAATCAACTGTTGAACGCCTGCGGCAGTTTTCAGGGTTTTCCTTTGATGTTGCCCCTGAAATACTAAATGTATTTATTTTGATTGCTTGTGAGAAGACATATATTACCTTCTTTTTCCACTTGGCAAARAATGAAATTGCACAGTTTGAGCAGACCAGAAGCTATAGTAGGACTTTCAGGACACAGCCTACTCTTTACTAAAATTAATATTACATTGTACTAACTTGTTCAACTTCTTGCAACTCAGCAATTTCTACAAATAATCTTATCTATTTCAAATTTCCTTGAGTTAGGTATCAAGCTGACATTAATCATTTAGCAAATTATGCTAATTATGCCTGTTTCATCTTTAGCCTGCTTAATTAAAGGTGAAGGCATCAATGAATCCCTGTGAGAACTAATTATTATTTTCAGATATAGTGGCCTTTAACTGGTGAATAAAGATTGCTTTCTTACTGTAATATAATAGAAACAATTCTTTTTAATTGCTTAGTGATAGGTGGAAATAAGTTATGAGGGAGAAGGACTTTCTGTGTGACCTTATGTGAAGAATTCTGAAGAGCTCATCTRTTGTTAAATAGCTGTGACTTGGAAGTTTATATTGGTATTGGCAAACTTCACCAGAAATGAAAATGTTTATGGAGCTAGGTTACAGGAAGTCAGTAATTTTTTTGGTGATAGGTCAGTAAGAGTAATTTTAATAAACTATTTATGCAAATCCAAAATTTCCCATGATACTTAAACCCAAGTAGAATAGATGGTAAAAACTTTTTACAGTACTTAGATGTAAATTATAATCTCTAAATCAATTTGTGAAGTGCTATGTTTTTGTAATTTTCAAGACCATGGTGTTTAAATGTAATACTCTATCTCTCAGATACAGGCTTACTTCAAAGTCAGTTTTAATTAATTTTTTTTTCCTTAAAGTCATTATTTAGCCCCAAAGATTGTAGGAAGAGCTTTAAAATGCAATCTGTAACTGCCCAAAAGCCATGAGCCAAGGAAAAAGAACTTGTCTTTATTCCCTTCCTTCCACCCCTCACCCGAAAGTTTTAATTTTAAATTGGTCCCCTTGTTTTGGAGCCCTAGTTTGTGGGTTTTGAGAAGCTGGCAATAATGCAAATTGAACACCAAAAACCCCATTTGAATTCTGAACAATTTAAAGAGATCACTTTAATTGAAGAGGCGAAAGATTGTTAAGCAAGGAAAATCTCTGGTTCTTTTAAGTTCTCCCAGCACTGCTGAAATCCAGATGATTTTGTGTACAGGAAATGCTCAGGTAGAGAGATCTCAGAGCCTCAAATGTCTTGGATTTATAGTAGAGACTTACTAAGGGTAAGTGGCACTGGCTGGTTTTATATCTGTGACTAAAATCATTTATGTTGCTCTTCAGCAACCTTGCTTATGAAAAAAAAGCATTTCAGAAATCTGTGTGCATCACTGCTAGTTTGCTATAATTTCTGTGCTTCTCCCTATAGCCACATTGCATTTCCATGACAAACAGCTAAATGTGCGATCATTATAATGCCTTTAATAGCCATATTGTAGGTAGAAATACTAACTTCTCAGGAACTAATAGGAAATATGAAAATGGAGTTTATGAGCTGAATGCCTGTCTGCATGAAGGCTTACTTTGCAAATGTCACCCTAGAAACTTGATTGTAATATTGCATGACCATTATGAATGTTATCAATATASAGTTACGCAAACTTCTTTTACCCTGTATTACTAGGCTGCTGAATGTCAAAGTATGTTGGATAAGGATAAATGAAGTTTGTTTCTTTTCTGATATGGATGAAGTGATTATTTCTAATGGTGCTACCTTCTTAATTCCTGTGTTTATTCTTTTTAAACACATCTCTGAAGGCTGGGTGAATCGGGATATTGATGTACTAAGAAAGCAGTATCTTTCTTCTTAAGGAAGTACAATAATTTCAGGGAGAGAAGTACTCTAGAAGTGTAAAAAATCTCTGCTGGAAACATACATGTATTCTTCAATAGATATCCTTTTGTATTCTTTTGTCAGTAACACTACTTTGCAGATCATTAATTTTTGAACTTTCTGCACACTGATGTTTCAGTCAGTGTGGGCTGAGAATTAGAGACACTTTGAAAATTTAAACCTCCCTGAATCCTTGCACAAAACTTCATATGTTGACACCTGTGGTGGTGTATGTATCCCTACCACATAACACCTTGGTAATATACATCTTTTATGAAACTAAATGTACTGTTTTCATGGAAGTTGTCCTTTAAAAAAAAGTCTTCTGGTTTGTTAACCTCATTGATATTTCATTAATATTTATTTTCTTGAAAAAGGATTCATAAATGCTTGGCTCCTTAAAATACAACAGACCATTAGGAAAAATTTAGTAAGGCGAAAAATGAAACATAGGAATTAGGAGAAGCAGCACCCAAAAGATTGAATTTGGGGATTAGGTTTGGAGTTCTGTGAGTATGATAGAAAATAGTTTTGTACTGAATGAAATGGTATTGGATGATGCAAATTAAGCAAAAGCTAGCAGTCCGTTTCAGTAATTACGTAGACTGTGTTAACTTCTGTTATGTTTTGTTTTGATACAGAAAAATGTGTTATTTATTTTGGTTATGCTCTAGTTGATAGACAATTCTGCTATCATATAGAATAATAATGCAGAAGGTAAGCTTCCTTATAAACTCAGCAGCTCTTCATTTGAAAAAACCAGACCAAAATGAAATTGCTGATGAGAGCTGCGCTGTGAGTGCAGAACAGTCTTTTCCTGAGCTGGAGCCTGTAATGCATGGCTAATTGTTTCCAAAGAAAATTCTTGACTTGTCCAGACAGCCCCTGTCATGTGACAGTATATCTAAGGCCCACAAGTAGGATCCAGTACAATTTAAGTTCAGGTAAGTAAGACTTTTGTAGTTAATTGTAATTTTTACAGAGAAGGGAACCATTGACAAATRCTTACTTTTAGAGGGCAGATAGTAGATTTTTATAATATTTATTGAAACATACTTTTTTTGTTGTTGTTTGCTCCTCATTTATAGCTTAAAAATTGGAAGTTACTTTGTCCTGTGTTGAAAACTAGACTTAGTAGTCAGCTGAAGACTTCTTTTTTGTTACAGTATTTTAAGTTTATAAATACATGTTTAAAGTTATATTTAGAAATTTTTTTTTTAAAAGTCAGATATCCTGATGCAATATAACTGATATTTTTAGTGGCTGTTTGTTTACACTGATTTCATTGTGCTGATGTGAATATCTAACACATCCACTCCAAGTGTTTATCTGATTCTTTTATGCTAGCAACAGGCATTCTAATTTCATAGGATATGCAGTGTACCTAGTGGTTAATATTGTCAGTGAAGAGTTTGATTCAGTGAAATAACAGGGAATGCAAAGTAGTTACTGATTTGAAAAGTGTAACTCAGATTCTTGTTTTCATAAAGGTTGGAGTATGGCAGTCAGAATATTAACTCATTCCAAGCATAAATTTGAAAGAGAATAGTAAACAACAAAACCATGCCTAAATGTTGTGTGCTAAATTAGACCATCATGTTGCTAYAAGAGAATTTGCAGAGAATTGCATCAGACTGTGTGCTTAGCAAAAACCTGTTAAATGTATTAAACTAATGGTAAATAAGTCACTGACAAGATGTTGCCATCAAGAGGGAAAACTTAAAACCCATCATTTTGATGTATGCTAAAAATGCGTTTCAAGCAGAAAATGCTTAAGCAATAATTTAACCTAAAACTGGATATGAAAGAAGCTGCTACTTAGGGAGACACTTGATGTAAATTTTGCCTGTTGGGCATCTCTCCTCTCAAAAAGAGTTTAGAAAAATAGGCTTGCTGCAATTTCCACTATTGTATCATTCCTCTTCAAATATCCTATGTCTGGGTGAGAGACTCAAAGCTTAGAAGCCAGTACTGTGTTCACAGGGTGCACACAGCTTTGGGAGAAGAAGATAGGAAGAAAAGGACTTTTATAAGGCTGCACAATTGTATATATGCATATTTAAGAATATTGAACTGTGTCTGCTAAATTAGTGAGGCTAATCTATTAYTGAATTATAGAACATTATTTAATACATCAACATTGTTATTTCCTGACCTGACCCAGAATTGGAATGGACTCCAACATAACTTTTTTAAAAGCATTTTTTAAGTTGTATGTATTATAAACAAATAAAATAATTGTTAACCTATCTACTAAGCCTGACGGTTTTTCTTCTGTGTTGGGCGGAGGGGGTGATAGGGAGAGGGAGAAAAGGAAAAACCTCAGAAACTGTTGTATTTTTTAATGGTCTTGTCTTACTTTCAGTTGATACCTCAAATCCCCCATTTAGACTAGAAGTATCGAGTGAGAGGGGAGAGGAAATTATTCGGGGTAATTTAATTGACTCTAAGACTGGAGTTACCAAATTACAGGCATTGCCTGCCTTAACTGTTTGAAACTGATTTTTCATTAAGTCCACATTTGGAGTTCTTTAAGCTTTTCAAGCCCTAATGATGGTAGGATTTATTAAATGTACTATCATTATGGTTGAATAATGATACTGAGGCTGTTCGTACACTTTTAGTTTTATACACATTTGCTTTCAAACGTAATRGGGTTTCCTCCATCTAGTTGAGGCAGATGCCACCTATTCAGAAAGGAATCATTCTCATCCATGCAACTCACGTGTGTTTAGACCATCCGATATGAAATGCTGTTTAACAAGAACCTTATGAACAGAACTAAATCTGCGCTCTGCACAGTGCTGMGGACAGCCTTGGTTACAGCCTTGGTTCTCATTAGCCAGAAACTTTTCCTTGCATGAAACGTTTTAAGGTCTTTGGTTACTCTAGTATGGAAGSCTTGACAGCCTCTTTATAGTGTGCRTGTGTATAACGTCTCTAACATATATCAGGGGGTGTGTTAGACATGCTCATATCCCAACGTGCGGGTGGGGAGGGGCACAGCTCCTGCCCGGCGCTGTGAAGCATTCCCGGTGTTGTAATGTGCGCTTGCAAAGCGGTATGATACAATGTTGCTGAGCAGAAAAGCGCACGATAGATTTAATGTAGCCAATTGTGTACTTTTGAAAAAAAGAGTAACTGTTCAGTGTGAGTTAATTTTGGATTTTTTCAGCATCTCCCTTTTAGGCTTTGTGCTGCATTCTTCTAGACAAATGCGTATTCCATGTGGGCCACTGTTCTACTAAATGCTCTCAGTTCTCCTTTTGCAATCAAGATTATGTTGCTAAGGAGATTTTGCTTTTATTGGTGCCATTGATTTGTGTTAATACGTTTTGAATACCTCTCGGTATTCTTCCGTAGACAAGGCCAAAAGAAAAACTTCCCTGAGTTTCCCGATTTACATCACAAATGGAGCGGTGGTGTAATGAAGCCGATATAAAGTGGGCAGTTGAAAGGGAACTAAAGAAGGGCACTCAAGTGAGAAATGAAGAAATGTGCCGAGAGCGGTCTGCGGGCCGCCTCCGGCCCAGCTGCGGGAGCGGGAGCGGGCCGGGCCCGGCGCCGGGGCAGGGGGACAGCCCGCRGCTCCGGCCGCCCGGACCACCCAGTTACCGCGCCCCGGCCCCGCGGATTACCCGCCGCTGCCATTGCCGCTTCCGAGCGCCCGCCGCCGCGGGGCCCGACGGGGGACCGACCGGCGGGACAGCGAGCTCTGGGGAGCTGCAGGAGCGCGGCCTCGGCCTCCGCAGCGATGCTCTCACCTCTCGCCCTCCCCGTGCCTCCGGGCCGGGCCCGTGCGCCATACCCCGGCTCCCCGCGCCTCCCGCCTGGGGCACGGAGAAGCAGCGGGACCCGCTTTATCGATGCGCCGCCACGGCCAGGCTGAGCTGAGAGTCTGCGCTCGGGCACTCTGGCCCCTGCCCTTGGCGAGGGGCTGGTGGGGCTGCCTGGGCATTGCCTCATCCCTGAGAGCCTGCCCTTAGAAAGAATCAAACAGAAAAACACCACCTCCCCGATAAAAAAACTCCACCAGAAAAACAAATTTGTAAACCCCAAACTAAACCCAAGAGTTTAAAAATATTAATTTAAAACCACCRAAAGTGTTTTAGCCTCGTGTCCATAGATGGCTCCACTGAAGACAAGCCTCAGGAGGACATTAGGCCTCCTGCCCTCATGTACGAGGACAAGGATCTCCATTGTCTTCTCTGGCTCTTCTACATAATATAGATAAGCTCCTGAACGACTCAAAGACCAGGTAGTTTATTTTTATATGATTATTCARAGAACACTCACACCAAAAAGCCAAACAGTGTTCCCAGAGTTTACCATCACAGAAATCTATCTGTGGTGGTCCAAAATCTCTGCCTCCTGTTTGATGTCTGGACAGCAGAGAATGTCCCAGTCTGTCCACTAACAAAGTAAAGGAGCAATGTCTGTATGTACAAAGTGGTTGCAGATATTCAGAGATGAGGATTTCTTTTATGCAGCCCCCTGGTGTGATGGGAAGCAGTGTGAGCWCTGTGCCATGTGCTGGTGAGTGAGCTGGGATGGTAACTGGTTTCAGACACCTTGTTTAGATTGGGATTTTTGCCAAGGTAGAGGTGACCCAAAGTCACAGATTCATATGACATGTGATCCAAAGGAGCCAATGTAATTTATATATAGAAAGTGTTGGTCTATCTTTTGCACTGTGAGCAGCATCCTCTTTTACAATATATACTGCTGACTGTGAAAATGTCCCATTGCATTTATGTAGGCTCAGCTTGCTTCTTCACATTGGTCAAGCCCAAAGTCTTCATTCTTAGGCTATCAATCATGTTATATGTAGAATAAACTTTGTCTTGCATTCTTGTTCTCTGCAGTATTAAGCTTCTGCCAGGAGGATAAAAATACAGGCTTGCTGAATGGATGGGAGAAGTGGAAGAACTCAACCTCCTTACTCATTTTTGAGGGGACCTCTTGAGGACTCCAGTGACTTTTTCCTATGTGTGTGCCTTTGAAGATACAGATCTTGAGTAATTGTTTCATAAAATGAGAGACATGAATAAGGATAACCATTCTGCCTAAATGATGTAAAAGTCATTCTAGCAGTGGGTCTTACTCAGGATTTTATGCCATTCTAGTTTACTTTCACAGTTCTGAGTTAAATGCTTCATCATGTTTCCAGTGTGTGCCAAAATACATCTCTAATTTGTTTTTTTCGTATCTTTTGCTACACACTTTATGGAAAGGGCCTGTTTTTGTATGAGATAATGAGTTCTGAGGTTAATGACAATAAAGTCCAGAATTCATACTGTACTGTGTGCCATTGAGTATACAGTAGAAATAAATTGAGAAGCAGACACTGTTTTAAAATCCTCTTTCTTTTAGGCATTTTGTTTAGCATTCAGAACACAGCCACATTAGCTGATTTTAATGACTGTTCTCTAATCAGTTAAATGGAAGTATGTGGAAAACTTTAAAAGATTATATTTTTGGAGACTGTTTACACCGTTACACCTCAACTAAAAGGATACTTGGCTCGAATGATGCAGCTAAGAGAAAAATGTGGAAGACTAAAGAAACCTGGAAGACAATTGGATCCAGCCCATTCTTTCTGTCTCCACAATGCAAGCTCTRATGACTCTAGTATTTTAATTAATGTCAACCCTTACCGTCAGTGCTCATGGGAACAATCATTAAACCAACACAAAAACATTTTAAATGTCTGGCAGCCTACCAGATACTGAGCTAAKCATTCTCATGGTAGAATGGATGGTTTCATAGCCAATTCCACACTGGATTAAATAAGTACTCYAACAGTACTGGCTCAAAAGGCTGTTATTTTCATACTAAACAGTATAGTTTCTAAGTTCTATTATAAAATGTTTTATATTTTACTTCCAGCACTGATATCGATGTTATTTATATGTATGYGGTTGAACTTTACTTTTTGTTGTTATTAAAACTGTTTTTTCTTTTTCCTTCTGTTTCCCCCTTTTTTAGCTTTTTCGCTGCTAAACCAAAACCATACATATTTTATTTAATTTTATTTTTTTCTCTCTTATAATGCACATGATCAGATACAGCCTAAACCAACAACTGGTTTCCAATGTAGCTTAAAACTACTGGCCAAGTGAATTTTAGAATTGGACAAATTGTGTATTTTTCATTTTGTATTATGTTCCTTTTGCATGGAAGGAACTTGGTCGTGTCTCTACCTAACAGATACTCAGTCGTCCTCACTGCTGCAATATGTGCTTGTCAAGTGTACTAAGTACCCTGATCTTTCTTATTCCTCGAAGGTCTTTTTCCCTCCTCCCATCCTCTGTGTTTGCTGTTTGCTCAAATTGTTTAAACGTGGAGCTCAATGACAGGCTATTAGCGCTGACTGGAGCCACACATAATGTGGCCACATGTTGTGTAAGCTTCACAACTTGTCTGCTAATTCGCCTCAGGCCTGACCTGAAATACCCTTGCTATTCTAGCTCTTAGCCCTTCCCCAGCACCGACAGACACTCATGCTAACTCACATGACACATTGGTGAAGTCTTTGATTTGGGGCCAAATCCTGCCTCACTTTGTGCCAAAGGTTGTGCCKTGACAGTCAGTGAATCTGCCTGAGGAAGACAAGAGGACAGAGCCAACTGTGCTTAAGGATGGGGAAGAGGATGAGAACTCTTCTGGTGCAGCCCAYCAGGAATGAAAGCCTGCAGTTGGAGTACCTTGGGCAGGCAGTGTGAGAGGTGCTGCCCTCCTCTGCTTGTGGCTCTCTGARTCTCACTGATAGATCCCTAGGGAATATACAATTGCCATAGAAAGTCCACAAGCTATGAGCAAGAAACATGGCAGGAAGAGCCCGGGCTGGCAGCAGAGGGTGCTCTCTATTTCACTCTTGTCATTAGGCTCTCTGATGCTTCTGTGGTGGCTACCAAAAGCGGGGATATTTTAGTCAAGCTGGGGAAAAAAAAGAGCAGCCCAATTAGGAAGATGAGGATAATGAAATACATCCTGAGGAGTTGGAGAATGTGCTTATTGGAAGAGATTATTGGTCAGAAAATAAAGGAACCTAGAAGGATCCAGGCCATGGAAAGTCAAAAGATTAATACAGATGTGTGGCACTGGTATCCAAAAGGGAAATTATTTGGAGAAATGGATTTCAGGTTATCAGACTGATTTGGAAGAAGGGTGCATGGTAGATTAGGCAATTGATACGTTGATACAGCTGATTGTAGAATGGAAATATATAGAGGAAGCCTTACAAAGGCAATGGAAATCCCAGCAACAGTATATAAAGAGTGTTTTAAAAGACTGTAAAGCCAAKAATAGGCTCAAAAAGGGGAATATGAAAGTTTTGGGAGTGTGGAATTTAAGAGAACATGGAAAAGTAATGTTTAATGGAAATTAGCAAATTATGAGCAAATAAGAAAGAAAAAGAATAAATTCAAAAGACCAGAGGGAAAGAAATGAAAAGGAGAGAGTTATGTGAATTAAAACCATGAGGGAAAAAAAGCAACATGGTCACAGAGAAAAGTGGGGGAAAAGGAGCAGAAGTGTACACACACTGGGCAGTCTGTGTTAATTTCTTCAGAAATACTTTCAAACCTTCTAAAACGTGGACAGCTTAAAAAACTTCAAACCCCAAGATCACTGGCTCTGTTTTGGTGACTCCATCTTCATCCTTTAGGATGAAGAATTGGGAAGATCTTTTCCATTCCCATTTAGTGAATGCACTTTTCTTCATGATTCTTAAGTTATAGGGAAAACTTTTGCCTCATTTATTCTTGTTTCTGCATCCTGTCACCCTGAAACCGTTCGAGTATTCAGTCCCACATTCTCAGAGATTGAGACCCACAACATGCTGTTTGCAGATCCTTGTTCAGCTTTTCCTCATTTACAACCTGAATTCCCTGACACGGAAGATATGAGTAGCAGGGGAGGCTACATTTTGCCCTTAATAAGCTGCTGCAAACATCTTTTCCCTTTAAACTGTGGGGCTTTTTTTCCTGAAGATAGAGGATTGTTTTCAAAAGCACTGCAATGATCTAAGGGTTTTTTKKTTTTTTTTTCCCTTCAATTCAGTTTATGACCCATATTACAAATGTAGGCTTTAAAACCTTCAGTTGTTACAATGTCCAGAAAGTTTCTGGCAAAGTCATCATCTGTTTCATAAAGGTGAAATTTGCTGCAGACAGATGAATARTTTTTCTAGCTGAGGCATATAATTAGACCAACAGAATTTTCATGTAAATTCCTCCCCTAGGAATAATGAACAAATATACCATGCCATGCCAGACCACGGGCTAAGGACAGATGTTCAAAGGATCTCAAAAAAATTGAGGCCAGGCATGTAAAAACAACTTAAAGTTGATGTAAGCAAATCTATGACAACAATTGTCTTTCCTTGAAATATGTGTAGAGAGTGTGCAGTGCTTTAATTTACATAGCAAATAGATGTTCTAATTTATATAATAAAGCTTAAAAGTTTGAATTAGWAAAGTAAGCTTGTTTCCCTTTGTGCTGTACAAATATGTATGCTAGAGATGGACCTAATTTCAAAGAATGTGTAAGTAGTTACACAAGAGGAGCAAACAGAGAAGCTGAGTGCAAGCAAAATATCTTGTCAGTTTCCTTAGAAATAATGGTGCTTCTTCATCATTCACCCCTACTCATTTCAGCCATGCCAAAACTAGCCCTGCCTGTCACAACTGCATACCAAGCACCCTCTGTCACCCCCACAGCAAGGATTTAGTTGTGGGGGGGAGGTGTGTGTTAATCAACAGGATTTTTCTGTGGGTTTTTTTT
>NW_026623303.1:2061493-2228472 GCF_030028575.1 Malurus melanocephalus | reverse complement strand
AACCAGAGACAGTTTGGTTTTCTTTCCAAAAACAAGGCATCTCACCCCTGAAAAGTTTTGTCTATATGTCTAGCAGCATATAGATGTCTTGCTTTTCCCCATTCAAGTTAGTTGAATGTTAAAACTGATTTTCAAAGATTCTCTTTCTTTCACCCTAGTCAGCAGAGAACTGACTCAGCATCTCAACAACAATGCATTTAGAGCAGGCATTAGTTTTGAAAATGTTGTTTCAACTCTGTGAGAGACCATAGCAACAAAGATAGGATGAAGATCTTTGAAGAAACCTTTAGATCTTTGAAGAAACTATTTAGAAGAAGGAGAATGGATAGGAAAAGAGAGGAAAAGAGAGTAGGATTCATTTGCTTCTTAGTGATGCTACCATTTTAAGGGGCAGTACTAATTCCTATAATAGATTTCACTCCTGGGCAAAGAATGCTATGGAATAGCCCCGAATGAGTGCCACTTCCCATTGAGATAAAGTCTAGGGTTGTACTGAGGCTTTTTTACCCCGTGTTTGTTTTGACAAGTAGATTCTTTCTCTTTATCTCTCTTAAACAAGAAGAGTTTTAGGGCTTAAAGATTTGAGCCCTCTGAGAAATCAAAACTTCAGTCTTTGAGATTGTGCTAAGTATATTTACTCAAGATTTATGACAAATCCCACAGAAGTAAGKAGAATGCTTAATACAATTCAAATAGGCTGGAACTTACCATCTAAATAAGGACTAATCTACTGCCTGCCTGTGTTTCTCTAGGAAGGGACACCACCACTCCCAGTGTAAAACAAAAGAGGACTTTAGGGAAATAGAAAGTCTGAAAATCCTCATAGTCTATTCATGGGTTGTCTCCTTTTAACTGACATTTCAAAAGTTATGCCCGCTCATGACAAATGCATTTTTTACAAGTTTCATTCTTTATATGATTTTCGGTCCATACTAAGAAAATCCTATAATACTTTCTCTTGCTCTAGGTATAAACATGGAAGAATTTTGATCAAAGGGGACTGTTTTAACAGCTGTCTTTCAAGGCAATATGTGCAGTTCTCTTGGCAGCTTCAGTTTGTATGGTTTGAAGAAAGCAGAAGTCTTTGAAAAGTCTTTGCATGTTTGAGTTGTCAAAAATATTGAATAAATTGCCTTTGCTTGATGCTTTCTGGGGTCTCAAAGCCATAGGCAGGCAAGAAAAAGCCCTGAAGCAGGAACCCTTAATTTAATCCAAAGAAATCCGAATGATTGCTTTTGTGATTTGAGTTTTTTGTTGTTTTGATCTTGTTTTTTTGTTGGTTTTTTTTTTTTTTTTTTTTTTTTTTTTTTTTTTTTTTTTTGATCATAACATAATCTGTGTTATCCAGCTACTTGTCATCAGAAATAAAATTTTATTTTCTTGGAAAAATATGGTCTGGGATTAGTTACAGAAGAAAAGAAGGGACTGTTGCTCTTTTTTTCCATAACAGGGAAGAGGGACTCCCCTCCCTTTACCTTTTCACAGCCAGGGAAATGAACACTTCCATTATGCTGGACAATGTGGAGCAGAAGTAGCAGGTGGTGACTGCTACGAATAAGGAAATTAAGTAATAGCCATATTGGAGCACTTTCTAAAGGGTTTCTGTTTATGAGAAGATTTGTTCCCTCGCTGGGCACCACTGGAAAGAAAATGGAGTGAGAAAGATGAAAAGATGCTTATTAGTTACAGATTTTCCATTCCCTCCCCAGCTCCCCACGTACTACACACAGTGCCTGCTGCCATCCCTTTACTGCCCCAACCTGTTCAAATGATTCCAGCAGACAACCAATAAACCTATAAGAATCGGTCCTTCATTAATCCTGTCCCTGCTCCTCCATTCCTGCTAAACAAAAGCCAGCCTTTGGCTCAGCACACTGGCTGGTGCCCCTGAGAGCCGTTGCTTTGGTGATCAAAAGGGACATTGATTCACCTGCAGTAGGCTTATAAATTGAACTCCTCTACTTTTAACAGCATTTATTGTCAGGAAAGGGAAAGGAAGCTATTATTGCCATTTTTACTCTAGGAATTACTCATTTATTGTCTGACAGATGCCAATAAGTGTCCTAAATGTGCCGAAGAGGTGAAACCCTGTGCCACAAACCCTTCACCGTAAGGTAACGCAGTGTTCATCCCCCCAAAAAATAAAAAAGCACAGAATGGTTTGCGTTGCAAGGGACCTTCAAAAAGGACCTTCAAAAACCAATATTTCATCCCTTCTGCAGGATGGATAGGGACATCTTTCACTAGACCAGATTGCTCAAAGACCTGCAAAATGACATTGAACAGTTCCAGTGATGGGGCTTCCACAATTTTTTTGGGCAAATTGTTCCAGGGTCTCACCCTCACGAAACAAAATCTTCCTTGTGTTTACCTTCTTTCACTCTTGTCCCACTGATCATCATATCTTGTTGACCTCRTTACTGAAGACAAGGACAAATTTTCTGAATCCTCAGGTAGCTGACAGTTTGAGGGATATTGTTACACACCTCTAGTTTTTCTCTCTCTCACACTTCTCTTTGCTCTAACATGAACAACTACATCATCTGGATGCAAAAGTAGATTAAATTTGATATACAAATTCAAGTCCCAGCACTTCAGTCTTCTAGCATGTCACAGGTTGCCCTCAGGACTCRGGGGAGATTAGGAAGCCAAGTGCTGTGCTGAGCCAGGACTCAGAAGCTGTCTCATTAAGTTCATTGCTTTTCATTCAGAGAGGACAGTAAGTGACAGACACAAAGTAATTCAGCACTGCCCCACATCTTGCCAAAGGGAGGCTAACTTTCATGTATTTTGCATACCTTCTTAATTTTATTCACAAGTCAATGCTACCTCAACAGTGGTTTGGTGGTTTTTGGTGTTGGTTTTTTCCCCATTTTTGGGAGGGTGTGGTCTAAAAGACTGTGCTAAGTAGGTCTGACATATGAAAAATTTTGAATCAGTAAAGGGCATATCATTCTTCTATGCTATGAGCTGCAGATTTTCAGGTCTCCCCTCTGGACTAATGCAATTTACACACGTTTGGTATGACCCCTGGACTTTGTTAAGCTGCCAGCATATCCTGGAAGCATAAAAGAATGTCCTAAAGATCACCAAATACAGAGCCCTCTGAATTTGCTACAATTCCTCCAGGACAAAACCTTCTTTTACATACTGTTTGTTCCAGCCATTTCAGTACCACTGTTTGCTTTCTTATCTGTTGACATGGAGGCTTAGCTTCCTCAGAACATTTTTRTCTGAAAGATCATTATTTTCTTTTCCAAGCATCCCATGAACAGACCAATTGTACTTCATCAATTTTAAATTTTGACYGTCTGCCAACTGCTTTCAAATCTAAAGCCAATCAAAATTTAAGGAGATTCAGAAAACACAGAAAGAGGAGTATATCCACTTCAAAAAGGTTACCCAACTGTTTGTTGTTGTTGTTACATTTTGTCTCAGGCTTTATAATGATGGCTTTCAGCATTTTGGCTCTGTTTATGTGTCCTTGTTCAAAAGTCAGGGCTGCGCCTGCCCGTCCTGAGGCTACARACACACAGTGGGCTGCTGTGCACTTCATCATTCGCATTCAAGCCTCTGCTGACTCCAGAGTTTGGTCTGACAAATAATTGCAAAGAAAAATGCCTTCTGCATTTACTTRGAGGGACTTCACTTTCACAGCTGCTGTTTATCATAAATAATGTATCTTGGAAACATCATATGATGTCAGTGGGTTTTTATGGGCATCTAATTCTGCTTGTTTAAACAGACTACAAATAAGCCTGATAGTTGGTTACTATCAATTACAAGTAAGACTCTAACGTAGCTGTATTTTGGGGAAACAATAAATACTGTCAATACCTAGAATAACTAAGAACCAATGCTGCTCAGCTTCTCAGATCTGAAATAAATCATTCTATAACACCTCTGACATCAGTATGACCCCAAAAGGTGGAGTGTGATGMAATTTTCTCCTAAAAATTGGAAAATTCTACACGTATCACATGAAACARTGTAGAAACAAACTGCTGTAACAGKTTTTTTACTGACCACAGGGTCTGTATCTTCTAAGGCCATCACCTTCATGAGCAGACCAGCCAACCTTCATGGCCATCATAAAACTTTCTACTAACAGGAGGCAGGGCTAGATGGCTTCCTGCTTTCTGGTGATACAATATCTATTCTCTCCCATATTGGCATCCTACAGAGAATTTGAAAAATCGGTGCTTCCCTGCATTGACTTATCATTTTTTATTACCCAAACTAAGACAAAAACATTTCATATGGACAGTTTTTATTTTCTCCAAACTGCTGGTCTTTGATTGCTTTGATATATACCAAGAATTTCAGTGTTATTTACCTGAAATCGAAAACTTTAGAAAAATACTRGGTTTTGAAGGTTTGAAGAGTTATTTCCTCCTCCTGTCAGTGTTAGGAATGGTTTGGAAGATATTTTGTCTGTGATAGAAAAGAGTAAAAGAGTAAAAAATTACAACTCATGTAAATATAAGACAGGCTTTTGCCACATTCTTCATGTTTAATAAAAGAAACAGACAGAAGAATAACTGGAGGTCTACTAATGAACAGTACAGAAAATGAATACTGCCCTTGCTACAGTAGTCAAAGGTGACAAAAAACCCTTATAGGATTTCTTTTTGGGACCCTAGGAAACAAAAAGTAACCAAGTGTTTATTCTGTGACCCACATGTTTGGGTAGTGGCAAGGCAAAAGAAGGGCTAGGAGAGTCTCAGATGTGGTACGTCAGGTTTTGTACACAGGAGGCAGGCATGCATGCTGAAAGAGTGAAATCAAAGTAGAAAATTACTTTTCAGAAATTGGTTTAACTGTAAGACTGTATCTGTGTCCTTGGGTAGGAAACAAGAGCCACAACCCACTGCTCTTCTGCCAAAATTGAAATGAGAAATGTTGCCCAAGGGGCAGTGTCCTGGTGAGGTTTTCTAGGCTGTGAAGCTCAGAGAGAGGAGATTAACTCAAGCTGCAAGGAAGAACCTAACTCTCAGAGAGGACTGAATTATAATTATATCCACRCTTCTCTCTCTGGTGGTCCCAGGGCGTTGTGTTCAGCTTCCCTCCAGTCCATGTGCTCACATTTGCACGTCCCATTCAAGTACTCCTAATTCTCCCTTTACAGTCTATTACGTTATTTTCTGCAGGTTAGACTATGATGTCTAACTCAGGAATTTAACTCTGGAAAACATAAGCTGAAAGTTATGGATCACAATGAATAATTTAAGTGTTGTGGTTCAGGCTATAAGGCAATGTAATTCTGCTGTGACTGTATACGGATCATTTCCATAAGAAATCAGTCTAGCTCTTTTCGTATTTTCTTAGTGTTGAAAAGAGAAATTATGGAAAAGTACAAAATACCTAGGAAAGTGAAGGGCATATGATTTTAGTTATWGGTTAATTTTTACTATAATAAATGAAATTTGAATGACTGTGAAGTACATCTTAAGTAAGTATTCCTATATRTAAGCTGATAGTTTGTAGGATAGCATTTCGAAGTGCTAAGATGAAAAAATTACTRAGTTGTAAAGTGCTTAAAATAGTGATTTGTGTAAGTCTGTAAAGCACCCAGAAGGAGAGGAGTTTTTTTTTCATAGAGTTAATGGACATTGTATGGTGGTAAAGAAAGTTTTCCTTCTCTTCAAGAAGCTTTGTGTAGTGTGAACAGATTCTGTATAAATGARGCAGAATGCTGGAGGAACAGAAAGGTTTGGTTTGTTGTCTTCAGAAGTCAGTTTTAGCCTGCTTCCAACAAAAAACCGCCAGATTGTTTGTGCTCTTGTTTGCTTACTTCAGTGCTGGGTTTCTATGCTCTTGTCCTCCTGGGAGATTTCTTGTTCCCTTCCCTATTGCTGTCTCTAAGAATTTTGGTAACATCATTAAACGCCCTAACATAGTTTCAACAAAATAGCAGTGAAGCACTAATTGCAAAAAAAATTCTGTAAGAATTTGTAGCATGCAGTGCAGGGGTCTTGTCTAACTGCATTGCCAAGCTAACCAATAAGATATAAAATACAGCTATTATTTTTTAAATGCAGGATTGTTTTAATCAATATTCAGTATATCCTGGTGAAATAGTGTTTTGCATGTCTGTCCTGTGAACGGTATATTATAAATACATTAACTATATCAGAAATTTTAGCCCAGTCTTACTTTTGTGTGAAGTACAAAATATACTTGTAGGTGTGGTTTAGGTGGTTAAGACTAAAGCATAACTGTACTGATGGTGATGTGCAACGAGGAGAGCTCTCAGTACCCACACGTCACAGAGCAAGTGTGAAACCTACACCTACAACCTTTATTGGAGCTAAGGTTTGCTAGCCTGCATGGACCACCAGCATCATCTAAAGAAGAAAAAAGAAACAAATGTTTAAGTCATTGAGCATCCCACCCACRCTCCTGCCCATTAGTTCCACTCAGCCTGTACTAACACTGCAGTTGTGCAGTAGCAGTGTGCTATGGCCATCTGGTTAACCCCAAAGACACATGTGGGCAGCTTATCTTCAAAGATGAATACCAGCTTTTAGCTACAGCACTAACAGCTGTATCAAGCCCAAGAATGGAAAATAGATCTCCCAAGTTCCTCTTGCTCCATAAAAGACCTAATGACCTGGGGTTGACAGTGCTATTTTAAATGGTGACACTTGGTCAATTTGCCCATACTTTCCCTGTTTCTCTGTAAAATGTGCTAYACAGCAGATTATAGGTAAAGAGCATTAACTATGGTGTGAATATGTAGGATATATTAGCAGATTAATATTTTTAACTTGCCTAGGGGAATTGAGGAATATTTATGGAAATAAAAAATGGGAAAATTTCCCATAACAGTTCATATGACCTTTAGCATTCTCTTCTAAATAAGCACTACTGTGAGGYGTTTGAAACTCATTATGGAGATGTCTCCTTAACCTCTTTCAAGTTTACATTTACAAYGTTTTATAAAATATTTTGAACAGAGAGATAGAATAATTTTATTTCAGATCAAGACCACATAGCCCAGACAGCAATGAGAAATGTTGCATTGCTTCCTGCTTACCTGTCGTGAAACTAATGCATACCAGAAAGGACAGATTTACCTGAGCATCTGAATCCCTACAAGGAATTACCCTGCTGCAATGTGCTTCCTGATGCACCCCAACATACTGCRATTCTCCTTAGGAAAGTGGAGCATATATAGATGCTGAATGCATAAATAGCAGTCACAAARCATAAGGATCACACAGAAAAGTCATATTTGATATAAAAGTAGAAATGCTTCTCASTTTTTAAGGGGTAGTCCCAGTTACCTGCATGTGTGTGGCTGCGGTATCACATGGTCCTGAATGGCTCAGAGTGCTGTGAGCTCACTGTGGTTTTGTATCAACCTGGTCAGCCACCGTACAGAACCACAAATGCAAATAGATGTGTTCTCTGCACAAATGATATTTCCAGTGAAACTTCAAAATAGATACAGGCAAGCTCAGTCCTTACACATAACCAAGAAAAACAAGATGAATATTGATAATACTTTACTAAGTGGTTCTTTTCATCTTTACCCCTTCCTTTTTTTCRAAGCTCCATTGTTAGCCATACACATGGCAGCTACAGATACATGACTGTGTGCTAGGAAGATAAAGGGCAGGTAGAAAAAATTCCTCTGATCTTTTTTYCCCCTCCATCTGCAGGGTTCTCTGGAAGAAGCAGATGAAACAAACAAAATGYGCAGCTCCAGCTCCACTGGATAGTTACGACTATCACCAGGCTCTTGCTGGTATTTCCCAAAGAAACCATGCCTGACATATCCACATTCAGTATCTCTACCCTGATAACACACTTTATTTTTTAACTGAGGCTATACTCTCCCTCATGCCATCAGTAACTAACCACAAAGCACTTTAGACAGATTGTCCAACTGTACACTGACAGCCTTTTAACTCTGCACTTCCCCCAATATCACTTGTTCTTCCACCACTCCTAACCCCTCTTCATTATATAAGACCCTCCCTCTCCTTGTTTGCTTTGTAAAGATGAATCAGGAACTGAGCCCAGCTGCTTCTTGTTTCTGAGGTAATTGCCAGCTTTTCCACAGCTGCTTCAGGGATGGTTGAGGTTTTAAATGGCTGGTGGTTGGGGTGGTGTTTCTTTTCTCCTTGTGCTTAGTTTCTGACCTTGTACGCTGATATCTATTGGCAAAGCAATGAGCACCTCATGGTGATGCAAAAGTGCTTTGGTCCTCAGCAAGATTTTTCAGAAAGCAAGAAGGGATTCATCACATCTGCATCAGAAAAGGTACAGGTTAAGGTTTTATTGTGAGGTGTATGTACTAACTTGCAATCAGACACGTGTCATGTTTCTTCAGCAGATTAACTTGCAAGCATTTTAGCAGGCTTTTGGTCACCATCTGGAAACAGAAGGAGCAATCAAACTATTGGAATAACATCGGAGAAATTGCTCCCTGATTATCAATGTATACTGGGTTGTTTAAGTTGCATAAAATATGCTGAAAGAGCTACATCAAAACTGCAAAGCCAAGCAGTCCAAAGATTGACTTAAAATTGCATAATTGGGCTTCTAAGTGCCTACTTGCTCTGGTGCTCTCTGGTAATTTATTATTACACACTGTTTTTTTTTTTTTTCTTTGTCCTTGCTCAGAACACTCCAAAAACATATTTTAGGCTGTTTACTATAAAATCTTGTCTCATGTCAGAAGTTTTAAGACAAAATCTGGTGTTCCTAGAAATATTCAATCGCTTTAACTGTGTGACTSTCTTTGCTCTTGCACTTCCCTTTCTTCTTAGAGCTACTTTACCATGGAACTCTGTGGCGTGGATAGAAAGTGCATGGTATGCACTTGAGGGAGACCAGGGTCCTGTGGATTAAAAATAAAGTCTGTCAATATAGATTGACTGCAACAGGAACATTAAGGCTTCTAAGTAATTCTGTATTAGAAGTTGCTTGTGCTGTGCTGATTTAGAATATGAGCAGATCTGTCGTATGCCTCTGTACCCTTGCTCAGCAGATATCTTGGCTAGGACAAGGGATACTGCAGGGCTGGCTGTGTGAAGAAGAAGCTTTTCTTATCCAGAACTACATGTAGATCTGCAGCTGCTGTTTTTATCTGTTTAGCTTTGTAAAAATAAAGATAAGTTAACCTTCATCTGCAGAGACATGAAAGACTCCCCCTCAGTCTTTCACTCTTGAAGTCTAGATGCCAGGGAAGTCACAGTGTAAGGGAACCATGCCCTGAGAAATAGTTTGAAGGAGCTATTGAATACTAAAATAAAGAGCTGCCWTGGATGGTTTTGGTGAAAACTGGCATGCTGTTCTCAGTCTCAAATGCAAAGACTCAGAGGAAGTCAGAAAGGTGCATTGCAGACCTACTTGCCCCCTTCTGTGTGTTTACTGAGAGGTGTTTGACCTCAGTTTTTATGGCATTGACAGGATGAAGGTAGTCATGAGTTTAAATATCACAAAGTATCATCTGACTGCTAAGTCTACCATTTTGAGAAATAAATAAAGAAGTGCAGTGAGTTTAATGAGAAATTCTGATAAGAGAAGGTTGGGCTTTTAGTTTTGTTTTGTTTGGGGTTTTTTTCCTTTTTTTTTTTTTTTTTTTTTTTTTTTTTTTTTTTTTTTTTTTTTTTTTTGTGTTCCTCTTTTAGAATACCTAAGTCTCTAAGTCTCTTTCCTTGAGATCTCTTTTTCCCCTCTTCATATCTCTCTGTATTGGTTTGTCTGCTTTGGAAAACAGAAGGGTAAAATGCACATTTGTACATGTAATTTATCTTAAATACTTTTATTGACTTTACTTTTACCAGATTTCTATGCACRGATTTCTTAGAAAAGAATATTTTCTGCAGATCCTTTACTTCTCAGTGGCTTATGACTGTGTGATTTTGCTGCCTTTTCACAACAGAACACAAGATTGATACTGGTCTCCTGATATTTGTTGCACTAAGTTATTGCGATCTTTATGAACTGGAAGGTTTTTCCAGGAACCATGCTTGTGTAAGCTTAAACATTTCTGGAAATGATAGCAACTACCTGATTTTTTAAATTGACCCAGAAATGGTCTGACTAGTATTGTGGGTAAGTGCCTTACCCTCTACTATTTGAGGGAACAGAAGGATTAGGTACTGCCTGRTTATAGGATGACATCTCTTTCATTTTCGCATCCCTTCTGGTATTTTTTTTTTTCTCTGCTGCAGCTGGGAACATAATCTGGTAGTGTCTTAGTCRCTGTCTGTGAGTTTGCTGCTTTGGGATATTTTAACAGATAAAGGAAAAGGAATTGTACAGTAGATGCATGAGTACATTCTATAAAGCAAATCTATGAAAAATCACTTTCAATTCTAGATAATTGAAACCTAACTTGGTAATTTGTATATTTAATTTGGTGCAAACAAATGGAAATTTCATTTTATAGATATGTGAAAAATCTAGGCCACAGCATAATTYTGTGCTCAAATTTCCCTTCTATTTGATTATTTGTAAAGACTCCAGCTACTTTAAGGTCTTATAAGTTACTTTTCAAACTATGCCTTAACAGTCTTGTTTTGCACTGTTTGAAACTTTACCCAAAGAGTGTCAATATTGCAAAAAGTAGTGATTATATATTAGTCTTACCTATAAGCACAGGGTAAAGTAAATCCATAGGATATCTAGGGCAGCTTGTCACCTACTGTTCATGCATCTGTGTGAATCTCACTGCTTGAAGGAAAAGGCTTCCTTTTTTCAGACATGCAAATTCACCACTGGGGAGAAGAGGAAATTAAACTCCAATACCAAAACATGAGGAGATGTACTCTCAAGCACAGYGTGCATCTGTCTACCAAGTAAATTTTTAGGTAAATGCCTACTTRGGAATGGTGCAGAAAAAGACCTTTCAAAACCCCCCCATGAACTGTGTAAATTTACTCAGACTCTCCTATTTTTGAAATAAATTACTTCCATGTGTGTTCTACCATTTCTAGGTGGACCTCCTGAAGCYATTCCAGTATAATTCACTTCCAACTTCTATAATACAATAAAAATATCTCATCTGCCAGTATATGTCCAAACTGACCCAGAATTGCACATTCAGGACCACTTTATAAGGARAACTTGGTTGAGCAAAGAGAAACAGATGTTTCCTGCCTAGTAGCATGAAGTGAGTGTTGGAAGGACATCCAGGATCACAGTTGCTATGATATTCTCTCCAAGCAGCTTCAGGACTTCATTTTGATTTCCAGCAAAATCAAAACCTCCCCTTTCGGAGGGGGCCAGCAATCCACTGTAGATGCAATTGCAAAAGCAGAATGTGAGAGGGGAGACAAGGATTACTGGGTCAGGAGTGAGCCACAAGTGACTGAGTAGCTGGGGGTTTTGGTGTCAGTGCCAGTCCCTCGGGGTGCCCACCTCACACACCGTGGCACGGACTCTGGGGTGACACCATGGCTTTGAGCACAGGGCTCAGATGTCTGTGCTGTTGGGATGCTGTTGTGGGGGCTGCTCAGCTGCCAGTAGCAAAGGGAAGTTGCTCTAGGCTGCCTTGCATCTCCCTCCCTCACTGCAGGCATCCTGAGAGTCCTTGAAAATCCGGACTAAGGTGTTTTATGGCCACAGAAACAATATAAGAAGATAATGTATGTGTGGGGTAAACAATGTAAAGGCCTCCTGTTTCTCCAAAATGCAAGGCAGCTGTGGCCTATTCTGTGGCTACATGTTTTTCTTGTGGATAATGGCTCCCCTTCATAGATTACTTTCTTTCCCCAGGGCCACYTTTGCTTCTTCTGGACTGCTGTTAATATCCCAGTTTTCCAATTTCATTTTACAAGCTAGGCTAACTGTCTTGAAACTGAGGTTCAAATCCCCCACATATAGCATAGGTTAAAATCAGGGCATCCCATTTGCATAGAGAGTGCTGCAGRTGCCTCTCTGTATGCCACCCTCTATACATTCACTTGGCAACATTTTAGAATATTCTGGGTTCCTCAGGAAACATGAGTAAAATTCATGAGGCAACAAGACATGGAGCCRTGCATTTGTCCTGGAATGTCAGACGGCTTGTGTTTCACTCCTACTTTTGAAACAATTTCAGTATTTTGCTGCATGAATAATTTGAGAAGGATGCTCTTTTATCTACCATCAGATTTACTGCTTGACTTARAGACGCCTATGTAGCTTTTTATTTCTTTTCTCACAGAGGAAGTTTTTACTCCWGATTATTTCTATGTCAGAATAGTGCAGAGGAGTGATGGGTTCAGAAGAGGTAAATCTTGGCTTCATCAGCACTCTGTATGCAAACAGAGAGACTGGTGCAGTTTAGARCTCTTTCCTGAAGGCATTGTGCAAGAGACTGGTTGCTGGAAATGGAAAAAATAGTAGAAAGATAGTGGGCAGATCAGCACCCTAAAAGCACTGTTTGAGATGATTTCTGATTAATTTATGTCAATCTTCTGCTTCTACAAGGTTTCCAGAGAGAGACTTTACAAAGTAAAACCAAAGGAGGGGTTCAGGGCAGAAATCACCACCAAAAGTCTACAAGTGTGAGGGCTTTTATACACTGATTAATGGTATGGATTGTGATGGCACTTTGAAAATGGTGACAAGAAAAACCGATACTGTGGTGTTGTTCCATGGTCTACATCCAGAATGACTTTTTAGTATTATTTTGCTAGAAGAACTTTTGCTTATATAGAGCATTCAGGCAAGTATTACTTCCATTTATTTGTGGTCATTTCTGATTKTAAAGAGCAGAGCAATAGGTACATGAAGAAAGGTGTTCTTTGCAACTATGTTACATTGAAAGGAAGCTGGATTTAGAAATGAAATCAGGCTTTTTTTTTGTTTTATCTGTGAAGTTTGGAGTGTGTTTGCATTAGTCATGCTATTGCATAAGGAAGAGGAGTTTTCAGTTGGGAGATTGCTTCRTGGAATCAAGGGACTGGGAAAGTTATTTTTAGACTCCAGTTTTCTGGTTTTTTTTAAAGTTTTGTCTGAGCAAGGAAACTGGAAACAAATTAAACACTAGGGATTCATGAAGTGAAGAGGCTGCTTATAGCATCCTCATGGGACTGATGAAATTYTGTGAATTGCTACCACTCATTTTACTTGTTTGAGTTTCCAGGGAAGGTCAATAGATGTGAACGCACTTTTAATTGGCTGCAGCTCTCCGCTGCTGTTGCCCCCTCTGTGCATTTGACCTCAAGGTTTCCCACCCCCGTAGCAGGGAGTCAGTTCCCTCTGAGTTAACTGATCCACACAACTCCAGAACAGATTCCTCTTTTCAACTATCATATGGAATAGATGGGAGCAGAAAGACATCCTTCAGGTTATGGATTAAGAAGTGGTTGAGGGAGCAGATGGCAGAATGAAGGAAAGTACAGACCTTTATTTCTAACCTCAGCTTTTCAGTAGTGCAGTGACCAACTGGATCCAGTAGATACAGTTCTTAATTTATAACAACAGTAAGCTTGGAAATCCTACAAATATAAGAAAACTTTTACAGCTAACTTATACTTTCACAAAAATAGAGACAAGAGTATTTGTTAACTTCAATTTTCATTTGAGCTATTACTGTGATTGCACAGCCACTGTTTTCAAAACAATCCTTTACACAATTATGGTAGATCCATAAGAGCCTGTTTTCTGCTTCTGATGTTCAAGTCAGTGWCTTAAGATGTTGTTAGCCTTTGTAAGTAAAAGCTTGAATTTTGTTGAAATGCACTGTAATACTCCTACAGGTTCAATCCCAGGAATTTCTGTAATGTATAATCTCAGTACTGATGATACAGCTACTACCTTGACAAGTTGGTGGTAGCTCCTTTTGGAAAAGCAATCTCCAGCCACAAYTGAGATTACTCTGGTGCTCTCCAGCTGTTCTCTGCTACTGTTTCCTAGTTTGTGATAGCTCTTCTGAATTTAGATTCCTGAAACTTCTTAAAGCATTTCTCACTTCTGTCCATAAGCCTGCTGAAAAAGTATTTCTAAAATAAGGGCAGAATTAATTTGTCGAATTCTTAAATATTTCAGTGACTCTTCTACTAACTTGTTTGTGTTGKCATGATAAGTGTGTACATAACTGTGAGGAAAAGTCCCATCTGAAATGTCCTTCCCACACAGGCTGGGCACACGGGGCCGGCCCTAGGCATCACCTGAACCCAGCACACCTAGACCCAGCAGCTTGTGAGAGCATGCCTGTGAGGGGCAAATGCAGTGGKGGAAGGAGAAAAGGGTTGTCTAGCAGAAATTTTGCTGTTAAAAAGATATTGCTGAAGGAAATGAAAGTTTTGTATCACACAGGTTGARTGAAATCATTAAGTTCTATGCACCATCTGCATTACTCATCTCTAGAGTCATCAGGGTTCTGGTCACTTAACATGGAATTAATGCTGTATTAGTTAGAAAGAGCTTAAACATAAAATAGAGAGCATTATATTTATGACAGTTATGTAAGTCCTTCAACAGATTACTGCAGTTAAATGAAAACTACTGCCTCTTAATCTAGTCGTAAAACTGTACAGTAATTCCAAGATTTATCAKAATTATGATGGCATTAAGTAATTTCTGTTTGTTCTTGTTTCTTGAATGAGATTGAAGTATCGTATCTTACAAGGATGGCATATCTAGCTGTATGACTCCCAGGTGCATGAATTCTGTTTGTCTGCTAATCCCTTGCTGGCTCTGGCCTTTTTTTGGCAGCAAAGCATTTCCTGGGGTGCACTGTAATAACAGGCAGCTGTCCTGTCAGCTCCACTGAAGAGGGATATAATATGGCAGACAGTGATTGCTTTTTCCCAGATACTTTTCTTACAGTTCCCTAAACTGATTCAAGTAACTGCTCTTAGCTGATAATGTAGTTTGTGTAGAACCAGGATAGATTTTTCAGTAACAAACATACAAATTATCTGCTGCAGAGAAGGCTTTGTGCAGTAGTTTGCCATTAAAACACTTGTAAGGAGCTGATGTTTTTGTATGCAAGAATGACTGGCTGTTTCCATACAGCTGAATATTCCCACTGACTGATCTGCAAGAAGGCTCTCTGCAGTGCTGAACAGGCCCTTCTGGATTTTCATCTCTGTCCCAGCTAATTGTCAACCTGGGGGATTTAAACTAATGAAATATCTAATGGGGTGTTGAGTTTTCTGGGTAACATTTGGCGTAGTGTCTTGCTGGAGTCGTTGGTCTCTTTTCTGAGAGGCTGAACATCCTCAGCAACCCCTGAGAGGGATCAGCTTTTTCAGTCTGCAATGGAAGTAATGTTAATGCCCACGGTGGCGTGGAGCACTCCGTGCTGGTACRTGCTTCCCCTGGCAGCATTCTGGCTTGAACTTCCCTGCTTGAAGCATCCTCATGAAGTAGGAGGTGCCCAMGGCTAATTAGAGCAGTTTAATGTCTTGATACGTCTAGAGTATGTATTACCAGGAGWTATTTTTTTAAAAGGCTCAATACTCTGAAGTTAGCCATCCTGGGATTGATGTTCCATGGAATCAGTCCTTCAGTTTGTGCATGTAAAGTGGCTATTCCTGACTACAAATTTCTTCCTAAGCAAATATTTTCATTAAAAAAGTAATCTTTCTATCTCTACTTTCACTCACAGATACACGCAAGTCTTCTAGGTGAAGAAATTGTGATTTATTTGCATACTGTGTTCCCACATCCCAGCCCATCTAGCTTTTATATTTCTTTCTAAATCTAACTGTACTCTTCTGCATGGAAGTTGCATTATCCCCTAGGCTGATGACCTTTGGACAGTTGCATGKGAATCCAGTTCATCTCTAGAGCTGCATTATTAGGTCTGTACTGTGGTAAACTGTTGCTTTAAGTAATCTTGGATCACTGGGATGGAAACCAYGTGACAAACTGCTGCTCAATGTTGATTCCTTTATCAGCTCTTTAGATGCTTACACTTTTATCAATTTACTGCTCTTCTCTAAGAGTGATGAGTAGAGTGGTGCTCTGTGTTGCTGAAAGCTACAGCTGTGTGGCACCTGAAGTCTGTAAAGCAATGATGTCAGCCCTGTGGCTGTTGGGTAGGGAAGCAGCTCTATCCTTTGGAAATGAAGAACTATTGATATAAAACTACCTGGTGCTTAAGCCTTGAAAGGGAGACACCTTGTAAGCATACCTGTGGGCAGGATACGATTCCTAGGGGGAAGAGGATGGGATTTCAGCCAGATCTGAAAAAWTGTGGAGAAAGGAAACATAGCTGACTTTCAGCTACTGAAGTCCTTGAAGTTGATTCAATCCTGATGTCAGGCACTCTTTCCAAGATGGGCAAACAGCCCATAATGTAAACTCTGGGGATGAAACTGAATTGGTGGTCACTTGAATGTCTCGAGGCATGAAAGCAAACTTGTGGTTAAAGCATCTGTCAGGGGATTAGGAAGGTCTAAAGTTGAAAGCAATGATTTTCTAGGAAAACATAACAAGCATGCTCTTGGTAGAAAGCACAGATGGCTGCTCTGCTGAGCACTGGCAGTGCACATGGTCACCCTAGGATGAACAAGTCACCCTTGGTGGCATAAGGTGACTCTCCAGGCTTCCATGCAGCACTGCCAATTTATGCCACCTAAAGGCACAGTCCATGGCCTACTAATAAATGTGGGTCTGGCATGGGCTGTGAGGGGCAGGTTTCATCTTTCGGATGGCACTGTAGCAGGCCACCCTCACTAACAGTATCCTCATGTGATGAGAGATTGAAAGATAACGTAATTCATTCTTGGACAGGAAAGGGGGTAGTGACTTCTTGTTGCTTCTGAAGCAGGGGATATATCACCCTCTCCCACCACTCAGATAGCTGTTGAACTCTGCTTGCAATTCTGCCCAAATTGGCTCAAATGCAATGTTGAAATTCATTTTTTGAGTGCCTCTTTGCATTTTACCAAGCTCTGGGAGGAACTGAAAAACACTTACGGAAAAATTTTACTGAAACTGTCAGAAATTTGGTTTCTGTACRAAATGAGGCTAAGAAGATCCTAAATACCCCAGACTTGGATGGGTCAGTAAAAACTTCCTTAATAACATGGGCAGAAACCTCTCAGTGCTTCAGTTTGCTCCTGCATGAATTGGAGCTCTCTAGTCATCAATTTTTCAGTTCAAGGTTCTTGGAAACCTCACAGTGAAATGTGTGATGCTGCTTTGCCAGCTCCAATGCTTTGTGAGGCAAGTAGGGAGCAGCTCAGGTGGACTTCTTGGGCCTTTCTCCTCAGGAGAGGAACTGACAGCAGAGGTGGCAGTGAGTTTGAGACAGAAATACAGATTGAGACAGCATTTCCTTGCTTCTTAATTTCTTGTGGCTATTCATGGAGAGATGCTGGTSAAAATCTGCCTTGGACTTTTTGAATTTTCTTCAACTTCCCATCAAGACTGCATATGGTTGCTAATTTGTTGATACCATGTTTTGTGGCTCTTAGGAATTAGTGAAAACATTTTACTTTGTTTGTACAACTACTAGTGCAATTGTTAGATCCACAACAATTTAAATGCTCTAAAGCTCATGGGTCTTGTTTCAAATATCCCAGCCAAACTTAATTGGAAGAAATTTTCTTTTATCCCTTGTTTTGCAGTCTATCCCTTTAAATCATATGTAATGCTGTGATTCCTCAGTGTGCYTTCCCCAGATGAAATTCAAGTATTTTGATATCTGTTGGGTGTGACAGCCACAAGAGAAGACTGAGAGAAAAACAAAAGACTGAACCTGCTGTGAAGATTTATTACAGAATCAMGCTTTGTCATGTATCAGAATATTGAATGAGCATTGTGAGCATTTGTGAGACTGCTAACGTAAAATTTTCCTTYGAAATCATACAATTGAAGTTGAAATTCAACCAGAATGGAACCTAGCTGGGTGCCCTAAAGATCAGTGTAGCAGCCTCCAGCAATCAAAGGRTTAATTTCCAGTCCAAAGGCAGCACCTTCATCAGCAGTGCCATGAACCATTGCACTGGGTGACTTGGKGCTGGTACACTGGGAACAATGCTTATCCAGGGAAATGTGGGGCTGGCAGTGCCCACAARCCTGCAGCACCTTGTTCAGTTTGTGGGCACTGAGATAATTCTGCCAACAGCCCTGGAACTGTGGGGGCAGCACTTCCTGGTGGAATCTCCTGAGCTGGCTCCTCTGCATGTTTCCAGCTGTTGCTCRCATTAGAGACAATTGAAAAGTTACRGATGCCTTCCAAATATKGCTTSTCTGTGTAAGACTTGGTTCAAGCTGCCAAAGAGATGTACTGGGATCACAAATAAATAGAGATATGGTCTGTGCAAATGGGATGGGAGAATTCCATAAAACAGGGTTTGGTTTGTTTTTGTTTTATTTTACAAAGATGCAGTTTAAACAATRTGTCATGTTGGGGAATAGCTGTATTATAACATAAACTGGGTTTAATGGGCTGTAGTGCAGGATTGGTGGTGAATAATACCTGGATTCATTTGGTTGGCCATTGGTGTTTGGTGTTACTGGTTCTCACTGGTATTTATGATCCATTCTGTGCATTAGCCAGTAACAGAACTGCTCAAAACCCCTCTTGATTAAAAATGCTACYTCTGCCAATATTTTCCCTAAGGTGCAATGCATTTTGCCTTCTTAGAACACACAGTACATTCATAGCTTTCTGTTTTCTAGGCTTTGGTAAATCATGAAGACTGCAACACARACTGGAAGTTGCAAAACTGTCCTGTGTTTTGATTTAAGCCCACTTTAAAGAGAAAAAGAAAACAGAGACCTGCCCATTTCCAACAGGTTCAGGGATYCCTTATGCCTGGCTTTAGGTTTCTGCTTTTTGGAAGAAGAGGTGTAGCCTTTGAAGGTTTTTTGATGTGTTAGTTYTAGTGTGAGCACTCCACAGTTTTTAGAATGGTTGGCCAGGTCATTTAAGTTGCCACTATCTAAATTGACATTTGCCAGTTGATGGAAGCCAGAAATAACACTTTACTGAGGGAAGTTGCTGGAGAGATGCTTCACAGAAGTGAAGCTGATTTCAGTCCTCCTGCTATTCCTCTCCAATTAGCTGGTTTCAGCATCAAAAGAAGGATGAAGATGCTGAGCCAAATTTATCTGCTTGTGTGCCTCCAAATACATATGGCTGTCTGATATCTGACACTGAGACYTCTAGGGCAGCAGTTTAAAAATGGCAGTGACAAAATGAGTATGTTGCAAGAGAATAATGGGCCTTCTAACTGACTTTAACTCTGCACTTTTCAATAAGGATAAGGGAATGCATWATAAGAAAGGCTGTTGAGTGAGGCTTTGTGCAGAATGGGTTTRTTTCATAAATAAATTATGAAATAATTAACTCTCCAATTATTATCTCTCCTAATGCATGGGCTATACTGATTTAAAGCAGTCAGAGGTGTTTTCCTCCATCACAAAATAGAGAAAGGACATGTTAGGTTCATGCAGTACCACTTCTGATACTTGCAAATGTTCAAAATGGTTAAAAGGAGATTTTGTGCAAACCCAAGGTACTTTATAGCAAGCTGACTGCACTATTTATCTAAACTTCCCGGCACAGATAAGGCTTGTGATCTCTGATTGCAGCTTCTGAAAGCCAACTGTGTTCAAACAAACCCACTGCAAATCAGCTTGGGCTCATCTGGCTGATGTTGATGGAGCTCTSTGTGGAGAGCTGATAAGATATGCCAGTCTCTTGTCTCCCTGCTTTACATCTGAAACCARCATGTGGTGAAGAGCCTGTATGGCTACGGAGAGTATTCAGTTTTCCCAGATGCTTCACAGCAAGAGTCAAAGGCTGTAGAGGTGTTTCACACCTTCTCAGCACTGCTGCCAAAGGCCCCAGAGTTCATAAAGAGTGAACTTGCTTGAGACAGTCCTGGACACAGCACTGAGGTAGGAGTCTTGTGGATTGTGTAGGTTTTTACAGGCCAGGACTCATGTTTGAGGTGAGTGTTCTGCACAGCAATAATATTGCTGTGCCCCACAATTACCTGAGGTTACTGACAAGTCAATTAAGGAGTATAAAAATCACATGAGTGACTTGATTATATCACTCCACCAACAGAGCAGAAGCTGAGATCTGGATCTGAATGTAGGAACTGTCATGTCTGTGKTGTTTTCACCACTGAGTTGGCTGAATTGCCACCTTTATTAAGTSTATGTGATATACAGCTTGTATGCAAATATATGTTACTGAGGAGAAAGTGGAAAGAAAGAACTGCATTTCCATTGCAATTAATTTTGCTGATAGGACTGATATTATCCTCTGAAATTCAGGATCTAAAAWACAGTGGAGATTGTACCAACATTTAGAGTAATCAGTAATTTTGCTGCTACGATGAAATCTGACTATTGGAATAAAGTCTCAAAATTATGCTGAACTGAGTATTAAATAATATCTATTCCCTAATGATGAATTAATTTTCAGTTAATAACAAGCCTTTGTGAAGTATAATGAAAAATACAGTGCCATGCATAGTAAAGTGGCCTCTGTTTTCTTTGACAGCATGCCAGTTCCTCAGCTGCAGCACTACTATACTATTCATCTCCATAAAGGGCTTTTTTGAAAGCATTATTAAACAGCAGGAAGGAATGGTGTATGACAGCTTCATTAGTCACTAGGAGCCAAACCTGGCCACTTTCTGCTGGGAAATATTAGCACATTCCAAAATATCCCTGGGTTGATGGCATCCAAGCTCTTTTTTCCCAAAAGTATTTGGAATGTGGCCAGATCTTGGTTTGAAGATCCTGGAATGGCAGCTGTACTATTAAGTCGTTCTTAGGTGAAGTTTGTCTTTATTTGTGTGGAAAACGTGGGCTCCTCTATCTTGCAAGAAGCTCTTTATTCTGAAATACACAGACACAGGAAGTTCTCTTCAAGTGCAGAAWGTGATCTTGCTGAAATTGCCAATGCCCCAGTGCCATAACTGCAAACAAGCCCCTTTGTACCAGACACAATATTTGTTCATTTTGCACATTTCTGTGCAGTGTTCACTAAATGTACATCCAGCTGGCAGGGTGATCTGATGTGTTAAAGATGCTCAGATTCCACTGAGATCAGTAAATGTGAGGTTCTGAGCTAACATAGTATTTCAGGCTCTATGCTGTTAGCCCAAGACTGTTTAAAGTGAGACCCTTCTGCATCTTGCTCAACAGAAGTCCAAGCTACAGGATAAACATGAGATGCAGAATCGAGTTCTTGCATGCATCTGTTGCATGATTTACTGCTCTTTTGAAAATACAACATGCAGTTTGTGAAGTGAATTACCTGACTGAGAATGTTTTAGCCTTCTGAATGTTTTAGCCAGCTTTRATTCCAAGAAAACACCACCTAAAAGTCAGTTCTTTGTTCAGCAAGGCCTCAGCAYCAGTGAAGTCCAGGGAATTGATGGAACTCATATTAAAAACACTGTACACAAAGCAGTATTTTATGATCCAGCTGTTCTTAATTTCCTGTGTATTTGTGAAAATAAAATCAGCCCTTACTATGTAGTTATTTATGCTTTTCTACCCACCTGGAACTTTCTGAGAATATTTTACAGGTAACACCATTCATAATTAACAGCAAGCCAGCAAATGCTGGTGCTTGAGTGATGACTTAATGTACACTTGCAAGCTTGGCCAGGACCCTGGTGTCACTAAGCCAAACGCGGGAGGGGAGACTGAGCAAGAGTGCCTCTACATGCTATTGGAAATCCTGATTTTTTCTATCCCAACCGGTGTGACCACCCTATTTGGACTGCTCTGTGGGCTCGAGCCCAAGCAACAGACTTGGCTCAGAGTCCCTGGAGGCTCCAGCTCTCGCTGATTTTCCCTTGCAGTGTATACCGGGTCATTGTGCTCGCACAAATCTGCAATCTTCAGCTTTGGTGTCTCCTGTTGCCAGTAACAGCTGAGACCTTTCAACGCAGAGATCACAGGAGGCAGTTCTCTTCCAAACTTGTGTTTTAAAGCGTAGGGTATTTGGTGTATGAGTCAGTTCTCATGATTCTTGGGGGCTCTTCCTCGTCCGAGCTATCTCAGTGACAGCCTTGAAGTTAATGTGCGTTGGCCCACAAGCCTTGTAAGGGGTCTGCTGTAACAATAGCCACAAAGCCGCAACTGAAAGGCTGTGTGCTTAATCTACAGGATTAACACAAACAAGATGTCCTTGAGTGGGATAGGTTTACAGCAGTCTAGCAGGAGTCATTTTCTCCGAGAACAGAAAACAAAACCTTTACAGGCAGTGCCTGGGGAGACGGGAGCGSAGCAGATCCCGGGGTGACTGTCAGCAATGGGCTACCGGCTCTCCCCGCTGCTGATCCAAACCGCTCTGCCTTGGGAGCGCCTCTGCCTGTGTGGGATCCTCTGATGGCACTTTCCTTCCAGGGCTCYGCAAGCTGGAGCCATTTCTGCAAGGAGGTTTTAGTGCGGTTTGTTGTCTGGAGGTGCTGGTGAGGAGCTCTTGGGCATSAACTACAAGACAGCCGAACCCACGCGTCCTTTCTGCCCTCCCTGGTGCGTGAAAGACAGCCTTTGTTGGAAGATACGAATTGCCGATGTTGGAAATAATCTTGTGCTACCAGGGGGCTGGAGAAGAGGGTGATGCCCACTTGTGAATGGCAGCTGGTTAACTCCATCTCCCGACACAGCTTCCAGTTCCACTCCAGCAATAACAATGCGCTTCTTCCCACAGCTTTGTATTCATTTCTCAGTTAATGACTCTGGAGTCCATTTTTGTTCAGCGGGCTTTTGTGAATCTAGTCTCTTTGCCTTTGCCCACTTGTTCTTGCTGTGGGAGCCAAGGAGAAAAAAAAGTTTCATATTTTTTACTATTCTCAAAATTTCCACTTGGAGTGAGTTTATCTAAAAACTGGATTAAAAACATTAGATCCTTTTCTAGTTCTCAATGAAAAGAATACCATCTCCTGTTGATGATATTCATTGAATCTCATCTGTCCTGATTTATACTTTTAAGTTAGTTTCTGCACGCAAGAAGACTAAAAGTTCCCTATGAAAATTGGATATTTTTTTTGAGGTTAAAGATATTTTTTTTGAGGTTAAATTCCTAATATGCACAAAAAAAAATTACTGAAGTATCACATAAAGCTTTAATTGTATAATAATTTTTCACCAGTCGGAGGAACTATGCTTAGTAGGAAGTGCAGTATTTACTGGGATATCATGGGTTTACAGCRGCTCCCCTGGTAGCTGATTTCCACAAGAATACCAAGTGCACAAAATGTAATCCTAGCCCAGAAGTTTTAGTGGACTCTGCCTCAATGTGCTGCAGCTTTGCAGGTGTGATGGCTAAATTAAGTTTCACAGCACTCCCTTGGGATTGTGCCCAGAGTAAAAATCTACGCTTGGAGATCTGAAGCTAAATCCCTCTGAATAATTTTAAAAGCACGGCGGTGGCACTCCAGAGAGTAGTGAAGTGAAGCAGGGAAGGAAGGGGGTGTAGTGGTGCTGCTGTCCAGGCAGGGTTGAATCAGAGTGTTCAGGAAGGCATACCAATAAGGAGTGGARGGTCATAGGAGTCTGAGTTAACAGATCATTTCTGTGATAATAGGCAAAAGATTATTGCTTTTGTAATGCTAGGAACTAATTGATTGTTTCCTAATGCTGTATAAAGGCAGATGGAGCAGTGGTGGGTGAAGGCAGCAAAGTGAAAATGCAGTGGGTTACACCTTCCTCTTTCAGAATCTGTTTGTCAAATAAATCAGCAGAATTTGTACACTCTTTTGAAAATACTTTTTGCCTTCAATACAATAAACATAACTGCTTTATACAGTGAAACTGTACATTACAAAATAATTTCAGTTTCCCTCATGCCTTACATTGCCCTTTCATTTACATCTCTCTGTACCATGCAGCAGGTACTACCTACCCCTGTCAGCTGTCTCCAGCAGCAGTACATAAAACTGCTTGTAAGGAATGTAGTGMACCCTAGACCGTAGCAGAATATTTCACTGCCAAGGACTCACTAGGTGAAGCTCTCCTTAACCTGAGTAGAAAGACCATCTATTASATCAGTTTTAAGAAATACTAGAAATGTTAGAAAACAATGTTAGAAACACTGGTCAGGAAGGATCCTGCTTTGCTAGAGATATCTGGCAATAAGACTTCTGAGAAGATAAAAGTACTTATTCTGTGAAAGATTTTTCCCATAGTCTCTGGGAGTACCTAGGTTGAATTTGAATTCTGAATAATTTCTATTTAAGACCTTCCCYGATTTTGGAAGTCTTGACTTATTAACATGTAATACATTACCTGATACACTGACCAGTCCTTAACCAGACCTCTAGCTGAGATGCCATATACACCTCTGCACTTTCATACTGAATGATTCAAGCCCTATTCATATTGAATGATWCTGGAGCACACTAATTACTGAAACAAGCATTTTGACTCTGAAAAAAACCAAGCCACTCTGAAGGTCTATCATCCCTTTATTTAAGAACCACTCACCATAGACATGTCTGTCAGCATTTTACACAGGTTGTGGGTTCACTCTGCTGTGTCTGGTTTGGACATGGTTGCCTCAGAGCCAGCCTCAGGCACTATCWCATCTTCTTTGCACAGATGAAAATGATAGTGAGACACTGCAATAGCTGTGCAAGWGATCAACCCATGTCCAGCATGACCAACCCTGCATTTGGGCTTCAAAAGCTGGATGGTCTAGAGAGTGTCCTGTGTAGTCAGCTGGCAGTTTGAGTCCCTTTGCAATATTCATATTACACAGATATTTTCCAGTATGTGGAGCAGAAAAGTTGATAATTTCTGAGTGATTTGTCCTCTACCATTTGTAAAGTTAACCCAGTCTGCAGAGACATCTATTTRTTTTGAGAAGGCTTAGGAGGAGACTCAGGCCAGTACAGTAGCATTCTGTTAATAATGTAGAAAATGAAGACTCAAGTGCAGCACATCAAAGACTTTGCATCCATGAGGCTGTGCCAGTGCTTCACRTGATCTTTTAGACTGGAGAATGATGAATACATGATTTGAAGGTGGGCCTGGTATTCACATAAGAGAGCAAGCTCTCCCAGGCAGAAATGTCTTTTTAAGCCAACATGACCTCTCCTGTGTAGGGCTCCTGTGCAAATGGGTGCCATCCATCTTCTCCTCAGCTGGCAAATGTTGACTGTGCTTCAGGAGCTGAATGTTCCTCCCATGCAGTTAATTTCTTCCCTGGAAGAACATGCTGATGTACAGATTGATTTTAAACAATGAGAAGAATAATTGGAACTGCAAAACAAATGGTCCAAGGAGCTCCATTTCTTTCACTTGGCTCAGTTCCTACCCTCAGGCATTGCACTGTGAGAAAAAAAAAGCCATCCTGATAGAGTTCAGGAGATACCCTAACAGTTCTTCAAAGGTTGTCTGAGAGGTAGCATGTGATTGCACCAAACCAGTGCTGCAAAGAAAGCAATCTTTCACTGAAATGGGAATAAGCTGCTTCCCTTGTAACACATTTCTTTCCTTCTGACCTTGGAATCACCCGTCAGTGATTGAAGGCAAGAAGTGGTGAGGTCTGTGTGGTCATCTAAGGGTTTGGGGCAGCTTTGTGCAGCTCCAGGATGGCTGAAGATGCCATGGTCCACACTGCCACCTCACTGACCAGAGTACCTTCCTGAGCTCCATGTGTCCAATGTAGTCAGTCCCTAAAGTGCATGTGATCTATGCAAGCTATTTTTTTTTTCTTGACAAAGACACCAACACCTTYGTGTCTATTTCCCTATTCTTATGCTCTACATTTTGGATATTTATTGTACAGTTTAAGTATTTGCTTTAAAGAAAATGTAATTCAATGTCTCCCCAAAGGTTTGCTGTTCCCCATAAACGTTGCCTGGAAACATCTGTTTCCCTCATATGGATCTCATAATTTGTGCTTTGGATTTCATCCAGTGCTCTGTGGAAAAGTGATGCCTTCCAGAGACAGAAACCTGATTATGAGAAACCTCATGGGCAATAGTGAGTGGCTTTGTTGCAACAGATTTTGAAGACACAGTGAGAGAGAAACAGAGATGGGAGAAGWGTTTTTTTATGAAATGTTTTTCTTTACAGGCACATGCCACATACTCTTTTAGTTCCTTCAAGCAGATGCAGAGTAGTCTCTGCTTGAGTCTGCCTCTCTGTGGTTTTGACCCTTCAGCCAACTCCTCCCATACCTGACAGACTCAGGAGTCTCCAAAAAAAAAAAAAAGTTCTTGAAGTTTCACCAAATTATGTTAGTGGAAAATGACCCTTTTCTCTGAGAACTCTGACTGCAGCATTACGTTGTTAGGCGTCAGAAAATATATGCAGAGAGAATTTGAAAGAATACAAGAATTAAATAAACTTTAACTAGCCACAAAAAACATATAAGGACACCAGACTTTCAGTTTCAGCATTGATGAAAATAATTGCAAATAAAGCACCTACAGACTCCAAATATCTTGAAGAACAATTTGTGCTGTGTCCTGTACTGAACAGGACCTGTGCAGGCAACAAGGTATAGGACTGAGTCTCTTCATCTTCATCCCTCCCCCCACTGCAGTGGAAAATGGTCCCTTCTACAGAGCAGCAGTCCAAGAAGGAGGTGGAAAATGTCTTGCCCTTTGACATGCTTTCCCTTGCACCAGTTGATGGCACAAAGGAAGGATAATGTGTTAATTACCAATCCAGGTACTTCTTGGGGTTCAAATGCTCTTTGGCATTTCTTAGGGCTTGTCCTTATCATTGTGGATAATAGGAATTACTTAGATTAAATATAATCAGATGGAGAATAAAAAGTAGCAAAAAAAAAGGTGATAGGAGGAACTTGCCAGAAGAGGCAGGAATCCAAAATTCCTTTTTTTGTGTTCAGTGTATGAATCCCRTCCACCTAGGCATCTGTCTTTGAGAGCAAGCCTGAGGAGGAGGTGGCAGCTGTTCTATACACATCTGATGACCAGAGAGTTTGCCCAGGGATGCAGAGTTCAGATGTGTCCTCAGCATGAAGTGCCCACAATTYCTCACCTCCTATTTCCCCCCATCCCCAGGACAGCGTGGTTAAGCATTTGCGTCTGAATGGAAYCATTTTGCACTACTGTGATTAAAATCTGCATAACAAAGTCGGTTGGGCCAAGTTTGCAGTCAGTCAAGAATTTTATTGGATTCAGCTCTGCATTTAGCTGTGCTAGTCATGGAATTCTGGAAAAACAACCTATCTGTGCTATATTGTATTGACCTCCTAAACATGTCACAAGACTTTAAGAGTTCAGCCTGTGGGAGCAGGAACTTCACTTGTGTTTCATGCAATGCCAAATCCTTCGACTAAGATTAAGAAATGGTCCAAGATTACCATTGTCTCTGCACAGGAAAGGTTTTACCTCTGCTTGGAAAWGCACTGTGGTTCCACCAGGCTGTACATTTGCTTGTGACATACTACACTTCTTGGCTTTTGGTAACTGCCCACACCCTTCCCTTGTGTTTGTTGTAATCGGTTACATCTGTCAGTTTGTTTTTGTGCACGTACTGACCTCGAATAGGAACAGGAAAATCTCTCTTTGGGAATAGCTGTGATGAGGTACATATCCTTTGTATCGGTGCTCATGGTCCCTGGTTGTTTGGTTTGGGCTCACCTCTCTGTACACATATTTTGGTTTTGCCAGGCCTCTGGAATTTTCTTCTATTTTGCCCAAAGCGACTCTTAGGGAGAGGCGTTACTTCTCCAACAGTGCATTTTGGATGCTCCCGTGTGCCGCGATGGCTAAATAGCATTACACACGTGCTATCACATGAATTATTCACTTACARTTGCTGGGACTGGGGTTTGGTACTGTGCAGATCAGGATCATGGTGAATGCATCCATTGCATCTTGATTAAGTGAAAGCAACAGCTTCATCATTCCAACATCTTAAAACATTTGCTTTTATTGCAGCACTTTTTTGCTAGTTCTTCATCCTTTGGTCTCCTTACAGCTGAGGAAACCTCTTCCTCCTTGCCCCTTGTCACCTTCCAGGAATCCCAGGGTGGTTAAATGCTAAACTAAGTGCTGCTCTCTCGCTCCATCTCTTGGTGCCTTACAGATGCCCAGAGGAGTGAGTCTGGGTCCGGGTCACCGAGCAGTCCCCAGATGAACAATGTRACCCTGCAAACACGAGTCTTGCTCAGGGCTCTCCTGGTTTTGACTTTGCTCCACGGCAATGGAACTGCCAAGTTCCAGTCAGAGAGTGGAGAGAGGTCAGTGTTTATGGGATCTGAGCATTATTTATGTCACAGGAGGAAAAAAAAGATTATGGTCACCAGTCCACTTGTGTTGCACAGATGCACAAGAAGCATCATCAGAGTTTGAGTCCAGYGAAGACCTGGTTTGTTTACAGCATGGCTTGATGTTTTTCATTCCTGGGGAATAGGTGTCTCTTGGTTTTGARTCAAAGGGTACATTTAGGAAAGAAAGAAACTGAAAAACAGAAAATATGAGTATAGCTTGACGTCCGCCTCTTCAAAACACAAGCTGTGCTGAGGTAAAACACTTCCCGGGACAGCAGCCACTTCTGGGTGGGGTTGTTTTGGAGGAGGGAGTTAAAGTAGGCACGGACACGGGTGAGGAAACTTGCAGTTTTCCTGAAATTGGAACGATGTTTTTAAAATTCCTATCCACCCTCAGAACTGGGGATTTGCTGTCTGTCTCTGTTAGGCAAACATATCTCAACTTAAGACCTAGCACGGGGTTCATGTCCAAATGGCCTGCTGGCTGTAGTGAACATCAGCAAAATGCTGAGTTGGGACCACCCATCTGTCTCTTGAAGAGCCTGATCCTTTCCTCCCTGCCATCCAGCCTGAAGTCTGTTGCTGGGAGGGAGTGGGTTCTGCATCTGCAGTTGGATGATGTGGCTGGGTTTGGGAAAGCCCGGTGTGCAATCCCTCAGACCCTTCCCAGCCCTCCTCTTGCTCACCARCCCTGTCTATCCTTCATTTGTTTGTTGTGTTCTTTATATTTATTACCACCTTTCCCTGGGCGGAGGAGGCACCTGGGGGGAAATGTGGGGCATCGCTGCTCCCGCTCTGCCCTCTCTTGGGTGGCAGCGGTGCTGTTGCGCTTTTCCAAAGGCAGGCAGCAGCAGACAAGCGTTTTAAGCGAGCTCCGGCACAGCAGGGACACTGAGCAGTGCCCGAGCTCGTCCTGTCCCGGCGGGATGCTGCGGGTGCCGGAGCCTTGGTCCCGGCTGCCTGTCCGGGCAGGGGATGTGCTGACGTGGCTCAGTCCCGGGAGCGCTCGGAGCAGCGGAGCCGCAGGGAGCGGAGCTGCGGGGACACCACGGCTCCAGCCGATCGGGCTGGCCCGCCTGGTTCGGGCCGTACTGGGGCAGGAGCTGCTCATTGTTCGCGAGCCTGCTGCGCTGAGACCAGGGAACTGCCCTGAGACCAGGGAAAACTTGGCAACTGCAGTCAAGCAGCAGCGCGATGGAGCAGAAACACGTTAACCTTTCGGTTGGGCAATCCGGGGATATTCAGGGAAAAAAAGAGCCTTCAGGTTCCTTCATTTTTTTTGTAATGAAGCCTTGTAAAGGATTTTTTTTTCCAGTCTCCACACTTTAGAAAGGGGGAGGGAAGGACCTCCAGCTCAAAATAAAAAGGCGACTTTTTAAAAGAGCAACAGTTTGGAAGGGAAAGCAAATGCAGCTTGTTTGTTTGCTTTTGTTTAGGTTTGCGTTGTTGTGGGAGTTTTTTTATTTGCCTTTTTTTTTTTTTTTTTTTTTTTTTTTTTTTTTTTTTTTTTTTTTTTTTTTTTTTTTTTTTTTTTTTTTTTTTTTTTTTTTTTTTTTTGTAACGACGTTGCTCAATATTTAATCTTCTGCAGAACAAATAACTTCTGTTTCCTGTGTTATGAAATCCTGGAAACAGTTTTGAATTTTAAGGAAAGCAAGCACACTTCTGCAGAGAAGATGCAGCAAAAGAGCTCCCTCTCTTGTCCATTACAGGTTTTGGCCGCTTCGCTGCAACRTAACAGTATCATGTTAAAACCAGAGAGAAACCGGTGTTAAATTACATTGAATTGAAGGTTTATCTGCAGTTTTCTGCTTTATATCAATTTAATTCAAATGTTTGGGAAAATCTGAGTAGCAAGTGTTGGCATTCAACACTCACCTGAAAAAAATGAAGCCAAAACCAACAAAACATACAACTGTTTTTGATAAAGCACTAAAACGCTGTTGCTGAAATCAGTCCTTAAAAACACAGTGGGAGATATGTCTTTCATGATGTCCATAAAATATGCAAGAAAGCATCGTTTTGATTGTATTTTTCTGATCAATTTTACTTACTGGTAAAACTTCATTATACTGGGTAAAAATAAAAATCTSTTTAACCCTCACTTTCAGAGTCAGGTCAGCTGGGCTTAATCCAGTTGTAGCATAAGTCCAAGGAAAAGATGTTTCAACAACAGCTGTTGAGCTGCMTCCATTTTTAATTGTTAATTATTTYGGAAAGCTAGAARCAAGTAACTTGTGAAGTGTCACTTTTTTCAAGGTAGCTCTGACAAYCCTGTACACATGAAATGTGACTTTCTGGGCACCACTGTAATTAGAGTTGCATGTTCGGTGTTAAATGCTCCATTTAATTTGTGCCATACCCTGTAAAGTCAAGTTTCTGCATTTGTGTGCTCTGTTTTCCAATCAGAATCTTTCATTTAATGGAAAAATGGCTGTACTAAGAGGTCTTCTTAGTGATAGAGTGCTTCTTCCAAACTGTAAATGTTGCTGTGTTTGGAATATGTTTTCTTTTATGAAACACATTCTCACTTGAGATTTAATATCATGATTAACTGCATTACCAGTTTTATGACTTCAGTATTTTTTTTTTCCTACTGAAATAAATAGATAACTTTCTAACAAGCTTGCATCTGAACACTTAGCCGAAAATCCCTCTTATGCCTTAGGAGTAGCGAAGTAGCCAAGGAGTAGCTTTTGATAATTCATCTGAGATGACAAAGCAATTGCAACATTGCAACAGTTTTGCAGCTTCTGCTCTGCAAGAAAATAGAAACCAAGCAGTTTGTAAATCTGCCTCCAATATTTTCTCAAGCTCCATGCTGTCCTACCAAAAGAATTCCTACAGATCTCCCTTCATTYGAGGTCAGACTGATGTTTGTGAAGACATTTAACAGTGATAGTTTGGACTGAAATCTGTCACTCTTATCAAGGCTGGGGGGATACTAACTTTGCAGAAAGACTTGAATGACTGTGAGCATCACTAAATGGATCCCTAGTACTCAAGATAAATTATGTTGCTTTAAAACAGTGGGCAGAAACATCTTCAAAGTTCAAGACAGGGATTRATTAAAGAGGGAAAACAGACCTTCCACCCAGCTTGGTTTCTTGCTTTTCTTAAAGAAACATTTCACTTGAACAAAAAGCTCATGATTCAAYGGAAAGCTGATTTCATTGCCTTATTTGATAAAGTTACTCCAGCAATTTCAGATTTCTTGTTACTTCAATGGGATCTTTTTCTGCATATTATATATTTCATTCTGTCTTTTCACCTTATAATCATGCATTTTTTTGATGGCACTTTCACGGTGTTTTCAAATCACTTAGTGAGTATTGTTACYTTGATTTGAAGTTTTTTGCAGACTCTTCTACTCATGGGAGACAGATAAGTAGACTTGGGAAAGTATGTATGCTAACAGAAAAATTCTTACTTTAGCAAAYACAGAGTATGCAGAGGTAGCAAAAGCAAGTCTTTCCTAGAAAGGAAAACACTTTAGCCTTGTAATTAAAATCGTGGGAATTCTTTATGTGGTTGCTTTCAAAAATTCTTAAAAGCATTTAATTTGATTTTTTTTTTCAATTAAGGCCTCAAAATTTTGTTGCATATCTTAAGTGGGCTGTAACATAATAGAGATGTGTTCTATGGTAAACTAGAAATAAATAATAGAAACAGTGTACTTAATTTAATGAGCTAGGTCCCCCAAGGAGGAAGGAAATCTGCAGATGAAATGKGATGCATTTCCCTCCCCTCAGTAATGGCATGTGCTGCTGTGAGCCATCCCTTCCAGAGGTGGTTAGGGGAGATGGATCCTTGCTGAACCCYTTCTGCTTGTCCTCTCCATCCTCTCTTCTCCTCTGTGACTCTTTGGCTACATCTGAGCCCCAGCAGGGCATGGCTRCTCCAAACATCAATTACTACCTCCTGGGAAGAGCAAGAGATGGCTGGGACATGTGGCTTGCTACCAGGAAACTTCAGTTTTACTTCAACAGAACGGTATTTATTTTGAAAGTGACACCTGGCATGTTGAMGGTGGCCTTGTCAGACTGCTGGCTACTGCTTTGTATAGGCTTTGACGCTTGGGTAGCCTGCTGATAAATCAAGTGAAAAATAACAAAACTAGAACAGATGACTACTTTTAAAACTGGAAAAAAGGAAACTTTTGTTAGTTGACTTTTACACAAAAATCCAGAATCTGTCAGGCTTAGCTACTCAGTCTTTGTGGGCACCAGAACAGTTTTGATGGCATTGTGCTCTGGGCTCCCAAACCTTTCTTTTTTCCTTTAAATCTCCATGAGCTACTATGTAAATAAATAAGGAGTACAAGGCTGCAGTGTCCTTTTCCAGAGCATTTTCAGTGACTCTGTGCAYGGGGACAACACACCAGTTATCAACCACTTCTCCCAGCAGACACCCAGCCCATCTGGCAAAACAGGTCTCCCATAGACCTGCCTTTGAACTCAGTGTCAACAGACAGAAAAGTCTGGGGAAAGGGCTCTGTGGGGTGGAGACCCCCAGCCCTGCCTGCCTTTGCTGGGTATTTTCCAGCAAACCATGGCTAATAGCAAAGGAATTTTCTGAAAATGTTACACAGGTTTCAAACTATCATTATGTTGATTTCCTTTGTGGTGCTTTTTCAGTTTTTCCAWACTTGTTTGGTCTTAAACAATTCGGGGAGAAGTTCAGAAGTAAATAGATGGCAGGATGATTTGTCTGAAGATCTCAGGGTCACACTAGTTGTAAGTCAACTTGAGAACAGTTCAGACAATTGCCTCTTTTTCCTTTTTTCTTTTCTTCTTTTTTCTTTTTTCTTTTTTTTTTCTTTTTTCTTTTTCCATTTCTTTTTAATCTAAAGAAAGCCAGCTCACAACTTTGAAGGCTGTAATCCGTATAATAAACACAGAGCAGGAGAGGCAGATTCAGCAGCATCTGCTGAAAAGCCCCACAGCATCCAGAGTGTACAATAATGGATGCTATCAGGCAGTGAACTCTCATTTACAGGGCCATATGCTTTACAAGGAATGTTGATAGGTTACCCTTATCTCTGTTTGTCATCACTCCTTCATTTCACTGCTTCCAAAGGAAAACACTCCAAATTGTTAGCGTCCTCCACTGAACCACTGTCATTTCTGATTTCTTGTGCTGGCCCTTCCACCTTGGAGCTTTCTACCCTCGTATCTCAGCTTCTTTGTCATTTCCGTTTAAGGAAAAGCASGAGGTTAATTTCACTCACACAGGTGTCTCTATAACTGGCTGGAGAGCTTGTCACCTGCTGCCAATATCTGAAGATGGGAGCTTAGGAAAAAATAGCACAATAAAGCACACAAGCCCGTAAAACCGCACTCAGTGATTTGTCATCCTCCTCTGCATCCTGTTCAAAACAGGCCCCATTTTCATCCACGGTCCCAGGCTGCATTCCCTGATATAAACCTGGTGCTCGCCCTCACACACACCAGCAAATCCCACAGCAAAAGTGATATTTTGAGATGTTCTTATCCCCACAATGAYGCACCACAGCGATGTGTCCGGTGTCCTAGAGAAACAGGACCAATRAAACTGCCATGGCTGGTTTTGGCAAACACCAAATTCTGCACCATCTTGTAAGASTTAACATTGGCAATGGCATCCCTTTTCCAGAGGAAAAGAGTCAAGTGTGGTGTGGTGGCCAACGGGACATGGAGGGTGCAGTGGGGAAGAGGTGTCCCCAGTCCCCTTCCCTGCTGCTGTCCCAGGGCTTGTGCAGAGCTTCCACTGCACTGGGCTCTCGAGGAGCCTTCATCCACGGGTACAAAGCCTGCTCGGGGTGCACTGGCCAGGGAAAAGGGGACACAAGGAATTTCCAGGCTCAGGCAAGAAGGCTGAACAGATTACCAAACCTACTGGAAAGCCTCAGCTAAGAGCAACACCAGGACCTCTGCAGGAACAGGCTGGGGGCTGTGACCTTSTGTCCCCAAACTGAGCAACAGAGCTGGCCTTGTGCACGTGGGCTGTGCAAAAGGACATGGTGAAGCCACTCATGGGGCTGGCTTTGTGCTGGTCTCCTCAGCCGTAAAGACAGCAGAATGAATGGTTCAAGATGTGTCTTGAATGTTGGTTTTACCTCAGGTTCAATTTAATTCCAAATTCAAAGAATTTTCTTACTCAACCACTTTTTTTCCCTTCATAGTGTGTTATTGCCTTGCTTTTGCTGGGAAAACATTCCAGAAGCTCCAACTGCTTAGTGCAGAGGGTGAGTTACAGCTTCCCTTGCACCACTGCAAAACAGCCATATTCATAAACCATGCTTGTTTTGCAAAAATGAGGAATGTTATTGTCTGTAACATTTTGCCTGAGTTTCCCATATTTTAGCTCAGATGGTTTTGTAATGTCAGGAGAGTCACACTTTGGGGATGCATGGCAAACGAGCTGTTGCACAAACCTTGTGGGAAGAGATTGATGGCTAGGCTGGTTGTTTTGACACATCTGAAAGTCTCATCTCCCCAGTGCTTTCAGGAATGCAGAATGTGTAACTTCCCTTGTGACGTCAGGGCTCGGAGGATCTGCTCTTCTGAGCCCCCTGTTTCTGGAGCAGCTTTCAGTAACACGGCTCAGATATCAACTGAGCTTACAGCCATGCCTGAGCCACCTCCTGGGGTTGAATCGCTGCAAAACTCCAAGAAGAGGTGTGGGCTGGGGGCAGCAGCTGTAGACACAAAAGGAAAACTGTTARTATGGGAAAGATTGCCTGAAAGGAAATAATGGCAAGATAACTGGAGAAACTGGGATTTCKTTGCTGTAAAACGATTTTTACCAGCCTCTCTATCCAATCATATCAGAAGAAAGTAGTAAAGAAACCTGACTCACTTTTTTATACCAAACAAAAGAGCCTTTCTTCCTTAATAACACACCAAAGGTATGCTGTTTGTTTGTTTGTGTGAGGCAAATCTTTCTGTGTGAGCACRAAACTGCAGGGCTCACAGCTGTGCAAACGGAGGGCACACTTGCAACTGCCCAGCACATGCAGAACTGCTCCCTATGGGGCCAGAAGTGGGGAAAACAGGCTTCAAAGCTTCTTTTTGAGAATTCCTTCTCATTCAGTGTTAGCTCAAAGCTAAGCAGGGAGTGGTGCTAAGCTCAGTTCTTCTCACGCCTTGTAGCGAGTAGGGGATTATAGTGCTTTTCAAGCAGAACAGCTGTATTTCATAACAGCAAATGCACTTCCCAGAAATGCGTCCGAGGTGCTGTTCTCCCCTCTTGGYTCCCTCAGGCAATGGAGGTGCAGGCAGATATCACTGTGCCCTGAGACACCACACGCAGTAACACCCTCCACCCCGCAGCACCCTGCTCTGGCTCAGGGGGGACAGCCACCCAGCTTTTGGGTGCAGATGGAGGTCATGCCTTCCCCAGTGGGTGTTGCTGAGCCTTGTGCTCACATGTCCCTTTTCCTGACTCCTTTCATCTTTCTTTCTCCTTTTGGCCAGGTCCCTGGGCCTCACTCAGCGAGGGACAGRCCCCACTTTGGGGTGCCACCTCACATCTCAACCTTTTTCTTGCAGTGAGTTTGTCCTTGGTGTTCTCTGCTTTTTGATCACAGCACCTCCCTCAGCTCCCAACCTCCTTCCCTGTCTCCACGCTTTTTTTCTTCCCACTGCCCACATCCTGAGTGCCATTTTCACCATTGCTTTTCACTCAGCAAACCCTGCTGTAGGTAGATGTCCAGGCAGAGCAACTGAGGAGCACAGAGGCTGCTGGAAGATGGTGAAACAAAGGGCTGACACACAGCAAAATGCCACTGCAGAAAGCTCCCCTGCGGCGAGTGCGCTGGCCTGGAATGGCCTCAGCCCCAGGGCTTGGGGACTGCTTTTTTCTGTGCCATGTTGACTTAACTTTGTAAGAAGCCCATCTTGACTGCATCTGAGCATCCCTGTGGAGTTGTCTCTTTGTTAACTGTGTTATCAATTAAAGTCTTGCAGTAATCTGAAGAACCTTTCTGTTCACCCTTCCTGGTACACTTTTATTAGAAATGGCTCTTTACCCATTCTAGCCTGATTCTTTTCCTGCCACAGAAGGTATGTGTAGTTTTCTATCCATTTCAGAGCCTTCTTTGGGCAGCTTTTCTGTCCTGAGGTAAGAAAGAAGGAACTTACCTGCATTCCCTGARAGCTGGGTGATATCAAATGCAGACACTTGATATTGTCACAGCCTGGTCTGGTATAAAACATCAGAAACTGCAAAAACTCAGTGGATGTATTTTTTTTTTTCCATAGTAGAACATTTTAGAAACCAAACAGGAAGTTTTTCCCATGCGATGGCCTGTGGCAAAGATCAACTGACTTCTGGTGATTTTAGGACAGCTGCTGGTGAATTAATTTCCATTGTATTCTGTAATTCAATTGCTTGCACTCAGTAAATGTATTTTCGCTCTACTTSTAGCTAATGTTTGTATAGCTCGATAGAGAAATGGGGTCTGGCTTCTGCAGAAAAAAAACAACTCCCCTGTTCTTTGAGAGMCCATGTTCATTCATCTCCTTGCCCTCAGTGCATTTTTCTGTCAAGATCCCCATTCTCTGAGCTCATTACATTCCCCATCCCCTCTCCCCTCCAGGCCCCAGCAAACGTCTCCCACTAGCCCTGTAGCCTGACCTTGGACCTCAGCTGCTCTCCCTATCTGACCCCGGCTGTGGATCCTGGCAAACCTCCAAGCCAGGGAGCTCTGCCAGAGAGAGGAATGACAGAAGTTTGCCTTACTTGACTCCCGTTCTCCCTAAGACACACGGCAGCTGCAGGAAGAGGTCATCACTGGGCACAGGAATTCACACTTCCTGAAAGAATAATCTCTTTGTGAAAACTTGACCAAAATCAAGAGCCAAACTACTTCTGCTTTCTGTACCAGTTTGTAGGAACACAGCACYGCAACATCAGGCTTTAGCACTGGATCCCAAATCACTGAGAGGGAGTGGGGAAATCAAGGCTCTGAGAAGCGAGAGACAAGTCTAAKTGCAGCTTAGACATTCAATTATGTTTTAACCCAAACAATAGCTTTTACCTGTCACCCTACTGCTTTCAAGAATRTGTGTTTTCATGCCTAGCTATAAATTACTCCTACTCAGTAAATAGCAATTTCACAAAAAAAAAAATAAAAATCACCAAGTGCCAGTGTGTGGTAGAATGCAAATATCAATTGGAGAAGGGACGATATTAAGATACAATAATGAAAGTTGACAGGTTTAGGATATCTGGGAATGGTGACCTACTGGTCATCTCTCACTCTCAGTAATTGCAATTGACAGGCTGCTGMATTTGCAATAATTTAGGAATAAGAATCAGGAAAAGTAATCCATAAAATATTTTGTGTGAAGTTCTTGGGAAAAATTGTCTCTATACTCGCACTTCATTCTCTGTGAAGTTGATAAGCAATTATTCCTATTTTTTGTGAAAGTAATATATCCCAAAGGTTAAAGGATCTTTGAGATTTATGTTGAAAGGGCAGTGACTGGCTGCAGAAAATGTTATTTTATGCTTCTGGAGTATTTTACCCACTTTTCTGGCCTTTGGCAAGGCTTGATCTGAGACACTAACTACTATAATTAATACAGTTTGTCAGCCCTTGGTTCTGAGAGATTCCAGCTTTCTTTTTCCAAAGTAGAAGTATAAATCTAATTACAAAATGAATCTGGAGTCAATGAATGGATGTCATCCACAAAGGATTCTCCAGACTCTAGAAATCAGTGGGTTTAGTGTGTTAGACCTGAACTCTAATGATGTTCTTGCAGGTCATTATTGATAGCTCTTTCTTCACTGATTGTACAAACAACACTTCAATACCCCAAGGATGTAGTCAGCTTTATTCCTGGGAAAAAAGTAACTGTTCAGATTTTTTTTGTCTTTGAACTTCTCACCTCCCTTCTTCTGCACTGATATTTAGTTCAAGGAAACATCATAAAAGTAAATATCTTCACTGAATASCTTTTCCTCTGAACATTGCATTAATTAATAAACTTTAACATCCTAGTCAGACATCAAAATGAAGTCCATACTGTGACCCYGTGCAGTGTACTTGAGCCCTGTGCAAGTTGCTGATCAGTATTTTAAAATCAGGCAGCAACACCAATACCAGCCCAGTGTTTGGTGGCATCTGTGGGTACAGATGAACAAACAAACTGAGMATGTTTAAACATATCTGTGCTTACACAATTTATATTCTGAAAACTTACCTGCTGCTTTGATAGAACAAGGACAGAGAGTCTCCTGGGCAAAGCTGGGCTTTGCCCAAGTCTCCCTGGCAAAGCTGGGCTTTTGCCAGTTTGTGTGGTGAAAACATCTTTCAGAAGAGCAATTCGGGTTACTTTTTCTGGGAAACATCATAGGCAGCCTTCTATATCTCAAAGTAATTTTCAGCACAGCCAGACATCACTCTACTTTTCTTCACTGCCCCAAAAGGTCCCAGTGTGAAAAAAATTTCCTCAGATTCTCCTGTGAAGCTGGGGACAGATAAAAGAAAGGAGGATTTCTCAGCTGATYCTTTATTCTGTGTCTCTTTTCCCCTTTGCCAGAAAAGTGAATATTGACTGGAAGCTTGCAAAGAAATTTGAATCTGAGAATATAGATTCCACTTAAATGAAGAGATGGCTTGCTTTGGAATTTGTGGATCAGTGAAAATAATAGATAAATGTAAAACATTCTGTTTATTTACACCTCTTAGGTGAACAGGCTCTTTTAAATACAAAACTCAGTCCAAGCCAAACTTTGAAAAAGATTCTGAAAAACAAAAGTGAAAATACAGCTATCAAGAACACAGGCAAAATTGTGCTTCAAATAATCACCTAAAGGAAKATTTGATTTATTGAGTTTAGAATTTGTTTTATATCTGGATAGAAATCATTCTCAAAGRGCAATCTTTTAAAACTCTTCTAATCTGCCCAGTAGCTTAGTGGTAGATACTTTGTCTCAGACAAAACAACTTCTTATAACAAACATCTATAAATCAGCTGTAATTTGGGAGGAGCAGTATAACTCAGTGACCTGGCATTAGTTCATTCTCTCACCAAATTTCTAAATCTTTTCAGGCTTTACTGATCATTCTGCACAGCCAAGCTCAATTTTTTTTTTTTTTTTTTTTTTTAATAATAGTTCAGGATTTCAGCAATGCTGCTTTCTCTTTGCTGTCTATAAAAGAGACAAACCCAACACTAGGGCCAATGCTCAGTCTTTTCCTTGGAAGTTCTGCCTGTAAAGAACATATCAGCACTTCATTTGAAGGTCTGTGTGATAATTCCTTCATGAAGCGTGTCTAATACAGATATTCTTTCCCTTCAGGGAACCCRAGGACCATAATTTCTGGTGAATGTTATCTTTTCTAATGTCTCTGAACGGCAACGAACCGTTTGGATTTTTGCTACTGGTTTTGTTCTGCGCTTTTTCTGGCCTTYCATGGCTGTCCCATGTAAGCCTCTCTTTGTTTATTTATTTATTTCTTTATAAATTTTCCATTTCGCTGCTCTGATTTGTCCCAACATTTCTGCCCCTTGGAGGCTATAATTTGCTTGCCCCTGTGTGGCACCACTTCGACTGCTCTTCCCCAGCAGCAGCCTTGCTTCCTTAGCTGGTGCACCTTTCTAGGGCACCTTAAATCTTCCCCTTCAGGTCTATTGACTATTGCTGTTGAATTCCTGGTTTCTTTCCTTCTTTGAGGCTTTTATGTGGTGAGGCTACTGCAAAATCCTTTGAAATACAGGCTCTGCTCTGTGGAAGTAAACTGGAGCAGGAGGAAAGGGGCAGAAGGAGGGGAATTAATTTCATTGAAGATTGATTCACAGCAATGACTTTACCCTTTTCAGCTCTTGTTTGTTTGTCCAGGCTTTTTCAAATGGGCCAGTGCACTCTCTCCAGCAGGAAAAGGTTAGAGACATAATTAATTCAAGGCAKTTGGCATTTCCTGTCAAAATGGCAGATATTCATCATGCTGTGAAGATTGCTGGGTTTCGCGTGCACTCAGGGTTGATGCTCAGACCTTTTTCCCAGCATACATCTCTGCACAACTTGYACATCTCTGCATTTTGAATTCTTCCTCCACAGCCAAACACAGCTCCTCACGCTGGCCCTCAGTCTACTCAAAACCTCCCAAACCCATTGCTGCCCCCTCTCCTATCCTCTCCTAGGGTACCCTGAGAAKTGCCTGTGGCCTTAGGAGCAGCAGTGGGTTGCCAGCACATGGTACAGAGATGCTGTTCTACCTCTCTTTATTGTGGTTTCAGGGGCCCTGGAGCCATGCCATGACCCTGCTGCTGTTGGCTGATGCTCTGGCTGGGAAACTGCAGCAAAGAGGGTATAGGAGCAAGGGGCAAATCATGGAAAACAGGGAGACAGAGGGTTTACAGGGACAAAACCTATGGCTACATGGCTGGGTACCAGCCAGCTTCAGACTTTCAGGCACATTAGCAGAAAATGGTTAAACAACACTTAAATAGTAAAATAAAGAAACTGTTCTTGGCAGCAAAGCTCTTCTGTAGGGTGCTATGCCCCCCAAGAAAACTTCTGGCAGCTCTCCACCTCAGGCTGTGGAGACGCACCCGRTGACAAGGGAAGGACTTGATTATGAATAAAACCAGCATGTTTAAATACTTACGCGATTTGGTAGCATTTGGATTCCTCCTTCAGCTTTTTGGCTCCTTGCATGTGGTCACAGCTCTCACACCGCTGTCTGGAAGATGCAGGCTCATATATTTTTTCCCTYGCTGTTACAGCAGGAATGGAGTGGATCACTCAGAGAACCTGTCTGCTCACAAACCCTTGTGTGAGATTAGATGTTAGAGTRAAATGGTTTTCTGATTTGTCAAAAGTCTGGCAGGTTAAACTTTAACTTAGCAGAAAATGAATAAATTAGATGGGACAGTAGCACAAGAAGTCCATAGTATGGCTCTGTCTTGTAACTACACTGAAATTAGGTGAACAAATCTGGTTGATAATGGCTTTAGAAAAGTAAATGCAGCATCTAAATTTGACAGCTATGCAGCTGAACTGATAGATATGGTGATTGTTGTTGGCACACAGCGGAAAAATAGAATTATATTGTGTTTAATCAAAGAGACCTAGTCTGGGATAAGCCTTGGATCCCTTCTCTACATGAAAAACAGGCTTTAGAACAAAGGAAGTTCTGCATAATGTTATTTAGTCTGCATGAACTACTAACTGTTTGTCAGAGCTCTGATGAAGTCACTGCTGAGAAACCATTAAGAGATAGCGTACAGTCGATGTGATATACTTTGCTTTAGTTGGGTGACACACTTCTGGCAAGTAATCCAACCATCAGGTCCGGATTTTGCACACACAGAAATTGCCAACAAGCCAGGCTACATCAGATACAAAACCCCAAAGCTTACTGACACCTTGAAAAAAGTTTCCTTTTGAAATGTGCTGTCAGACCACTCTTTGTGTTGTCTCATCTCTAATGTGAATCAGAACAGTTGATTTGTCTGAAAGGGAAGATCTCCAAGGATGAGTTTGATATAGAGAAAATATAATTTCTGGACCCCTATGAAACTTCAATATGCAACTAATGCTGATACTAGTGGGCAATTCTTTGCTTTGATTAAAAAAAAAAAATCCTACAGGAAAGAAGCCCTCGAAGAAGGAAAATCAGTGCAAATGGTTATCTGAACATACGCACATTATTTGTTGGGGAAAACATTTTAATTAATTGTTGATCCCCACCAAAATTCATTAAATYATGAAGGCAAATCATGTTGTACCAAGGGAGCACACAGGAGGAGTGAGCAGTGGAATGTCATGAGTTCCCTCCATTCCCTCTATCACAGAATAAATCAGAGCTGAAATCTTTCTTTTGTGTGGTTTGGAACAGACGTGGCCTCAAAGACAGAAGAATTGGACCAAGAGACAAGTCATCCCTTTATCTAGTTGTAATTAACTGCAGGTGGTTTTTGCTAACAGAACGCAGATTTGAGTCTCATTTATCTTTTTTATTTAGAGACAGCACAGCTTTCACATTTTTGGGAGAAGTCAGGGGAAAAAAATTAATTGTTTTCTTATTACGGCAGATCACATCTTTCAGTTTGAATTCTTGGCGTGAGTTTTTTTTCTTTTGATAAAGACAACACTGTCTGCCACTCTCTGATAGATGAGCTGAACGTGATGTGGGACAAACCAGAACTGTTGAAGATCTGGGCCAAACACTGAAACTGAATCTTGCCTATCAGAACAGCAATGAAAATAGATGTTTTTACTGGTGCACACTTATTTCTTTCCCTGACAGTAAATCAGTGCCATCAAATCCCTTACTCAACCTTACTCTGCATTTTCTGAGAGAAAGGTTTTTGAAGGATTTCTCCCTTCTTGCTTCTTAGCTGTATCAATTACAAAACCCTGTAGCCCTTACACATCTCTCTTCTCCTCTCTCACTTTTACGTCAGCCTAAATCAGGAAAGCTCACTGGAGAAGCCAAGACAGGATAAAGTTGCTGGGGCAAAGCTGGGGCTGTTGTTTCTATTCCACCCTGGCCCCAGAGCAGACACCTAAAACACATTGTTGCCTGAATGCTGCTTGTAATCATATTCCACTCTGGAAACTGGATCCTTCTTAGGGGAGCCCCAAGGTCTGAATATTTGGCTTCTTTCTGGTCCTCTCAGTCTCCAATGAGAGAAAAAGTCTTAAAGATTGATTGAGACTGAGCAGTACAGTTAATTGGAACAGGATAAGATCTGCATGGGCTTTTTGTCACTTGGGATGTGAGAGTTGCCTGGTGTGGCTCTGCACTGATGGCTGAGAGGAGCAGGGAGTGAGCTCCAAGAAGGAGTTTGTGCTTCTTCAGGAGGGAGAACAAATGTGATGTTACTCTCTCCTTGTGCTGCAGCTGCAGCTGATTCAAGGGGTCTGAGGCAATAAAGTTTCTTAGCACAAACCAAACAGCAGCAAGAGGTGCTGGGATTTCTCTGGATCCTTTTTGTGTTGCAAACAGCCACCATTTGTGTGAGTCCATTGCAATTGCAGAAAAGGTGAAATATGAAACTGCTTCCCCACCCTGATTTTTAAGGAAGTATCAGGTTCTGGCAGCTTTGGACACCTGCAGCAATTGGCTTCTTTCCAGCRTAAGTCCAAAGACATTCAGCTTTCCAGCAAGTACTTTTCTCCTAGGAAATAGGCACAAGAGAATGAGAAAATGGAGGAGAAAGTGAGCAAAAATAATACATGTACAAAATGTTTCAACAGCAAAATGGCTGTGTGTTGGGAGGAGGCAGGGCGTGTGTTTGAGGTAGCTACAGCTGTTATGTTTGGTTTCAGCTTTTCTCATTGTCTTGGAACAAAAAGGTGAGTGGAAGATGTGCTAACGTGTTAGGGGTGTTAAGATGGGATGGAAAGCCCCAGCGATGCAGGGTGGTTCTATGGCGGGGGCAGATCATATTGCTCTTTCCTTCACCTCTCTCCAAACCAGCAATAAGACTAAGAGAACTCAATATACCAGAATAAATTCCTGTCTTGGCTGCCTGGGAGAAGCTCCAGAACAGCCCTTCTGGTATCATCAGGGTCAGATTTTGGACAGAGCTGTGGGGTGCATCAGGAGACTGCTGCAAAAGTCCCAGCTGTCAGTGGGGTAATTTCATTTAATGCCACACCAAGGTATTTCCCCTTGCTTAGCATGGGTGTAAACCCTGCTGTGACTTGGCTCTACAAGCAGGGGTTCCAACTATTTAGTTTCTCTTTCAAGTGCTTGTGTTATTTCTGAGAATTACGAKGTGTTTTCACGACAAAATTACAATTTTTATTAATTTAAAATCGGCTTCTCAACCATTTTAGTCCAAACATTCCTCATTACTTAACTTTGTTGATTTAGTCTAATTCAAGAATCTACATTCTTAAATATTTGAAGTTCTCAAAAAAATACATTTGAAGACACTAACTGAAAACTTCAAGGTTCTTTCAAGTGAGTTTCATTTTGAAGAGCTTTCAGCACTGGCTGTGAGGTGATATTAGTTTTTCTTTGGTTGGCTAAAGCAAAGAAATGGTTCTTGTCTGGCACATCAACATGGAATTCATTAAAGGGCATGAGCAAGCAGAATATCCAGTCCCTGAGAAATATTTTATTTGTGGAATGGATGGGAATAATACATATGTAAGTGTACATGAAAAAAAAAGCCTTATAATTTCTTAATACAGTGTGTACAGATGCATTTGTAGCTGAGAGTTAGTGACAACAAATTTTGATGCATAAGTGCCATAAAATGTGTTAGCAAATGAAAACTAAAAAAAAAAAAATTAAAAAAATCAAAAGTAGATAAACGTTACAAAACATAGATTTAATTCTGAATACTTGTGGAAAATCTTTAACCTTTTTGGAAACTATAGTTACACATTTGCAATGGACTTGATTTCTTATGAGTAAAAGTTATTCAGTCTTCCCAACTGYACTAATTCACCAAATATGATTTGTGCTTGTAATTTGTAGTATATTAATGGATTTAAAGTGGTTCCAGCAACTCCATTAAATGTGGATGGAGCAAATAAGTGAACAGTTTGCCAAAGGTGGAGACACCACAGTTGTGAAACCAGCCAGTGGTTTATGTCAAACACAGTCATTTAAAAAACATAGCGGTGAATTAAAGTAAAAGTGGTTTAAAGATTAGGTATTCTACAAAGTGTTGCTCTAAATGAAGACAGGAGTATGAGCAGGACCATCTGGATGGAATAAAGACCAATCTGAGAACTACAGTAAAACAGCACTGCTATTTGAACAATTTCTGTGTTAGAAAATAGAAGTTAATATGAAGAACAAGAGGCTCTGGGAGTTTTTGGAAGAGGGACAAAAAGCTGACAATTGAYGCAGAGTTTTCAGCAGCTTTATGGTCGATCTTAAGTTAGAAAGTTTTTCACCATTTGCTTATCACGTGCCCAGTGCCTGACCACACTGTCTGCTTTGGACATCTTGGARGTGTAAAGTCCACAGAGGGATCATAAAGTCAGCTGACAAGGGAGCAGGGGTGGCACAGCAYGGAATGGCAAATGGATTGCAAGGTAATCCCTCCCATGTAACTCCTCTGCATCACCTGAGGCCACGTGGGGACTGAACCTCTGTGTGTGCTTTTCTTGTGAGAAAACACACATAACAGCCAAGTTTAGCATTTCCTTTTGTTTAGATTTATAGAGGGGTTTTAGTCAGGATGGAGGTCCCATATACAAAGGCATTTTTACTTCCATAAGARCTGCTGTCTTGCATATAACAATTTTCGTTTTTGGCCAACTTCTTCCTCATTAACCTACCAGAGAATTATACACACCAGGGTTTATTTAGATGATGTTTCAAGTGTCCTTCCTGTTTATAGAGTGATAAGCCACATGCACCAGACAAAATATGAGGCCAGGGAATGGAGGATACCGTGCTAACAGGAAGCACCTTGATGTAAATAAGGGTGATGCTCCACATCATCCAGTAACTACATCTTCCCACAGGATGCAACCAGCTTTGAAATGCTTGTTTGGAAACAGAAGTATTTCTTCTATTAACAGAATTAAGCAAAACATGAGATGGCCATGTTTGCATCTACACACACTCACAAACACACACACACAAAGAACATAAAGGTGAGTTCTGAAGTGAAGTGCAGGGAATTTCTTTATGTTACTGGCACTGTCTACCTTTGGGAGAGCTGATCATTCCTTTGCCTGATGGGCTGAGATCATTTCACCTTGATTTTATTTGCCTTGACCATATGAATGAACCTTCAGCTGTACACTGGGGAGGACAATGTAGGTGGCAGAACAGGGTCCTGGGAGCACACTATTGTGCTTGCTCAGAAATCTTTTATTCCTAGGGTATTTATTAGTGGTGTAATCATATCTCCTGTTATTACTATGCTTGTGCCATTATTAAGGATGCGTACAGACACCAGAGCTGGTGTATCACCAGCATCTTCAGGGAAGCAGACRTTCCCGATTTCTTTCTGAAAACCAAAGTATTTGCAGATTCAAAAATACTTGTAACATAAAATAGTGAAGACAAATTAGTTAGTTTTTATAAGGAATTTTTTTTCATTTTGACATCTTTTGTATTTTGTGGTGTTTCCCAGTGTTCRTGGATTAAAGAGTTGTTTCTGCATCTAAAATGGACCTTGGTGGTCCCTCAGTAGGTGACAGCTGCCAGTGACCTCCTGTGGGCCCAGGYCTACGTATGGTGCACTGACCTCACCCACTTACAAACAAACAACAAAGATGATCTAGAAACTCGTTGGTGAACAAAATTAAACACTGGAGGTCAAATGGAAATCAATTACAAGCTGTGCATAAGTCTTTGGAAGTCAACACCAGCTCTCTCCCACGAACTGGGATGGAGGCAATCAAATGTTAGGTCAGAGCGGGTCACCCTGTGGCTTTGGTGTCCATTTTTCACTCAATATAGGATAGGGAGCTATAAACATCCGAGAAAGTGGATGAAGTTAACAGATGACTTGGACATAGTGTTAGATGGTATGCTGAACATACTGCACCAGTACAAACAAATAGAATTATTTAAGGAAAAAGACTACTCTTTTTGTAGTTAGCAGAAACATGATCACAGACATCTAAACAAAATCTGTTAATTTTTTAATTTAGCTCTGTCCCTGATTTATGTGTAAATTCTGATTGGTATCATCTGTCTAATGCAATTAAACAGTTTTGATCACTGAGACTCTAAACATTTAAATAAACACAGATAAATTTTCCTCAGCAATAACACCAACAGGACTGATACCAAAAGACTTGCAAGAAAAGCACCTAAATAAATTAGAATATCCAAARCCCACTCATTTCTATTTCTATACAGCATTGAAAGCCATTTCTATACAATGCTTTGAAAGGGCCTATGCACTAACTTAAGATTTAATTTATGCTACTAATCTTTGAAAACAATTGTGAGCTGAGATGGCTCCCGTGCTTCAATTTAAAATGTGAGTCATGACTCCTTATAACACTTACCTTACACATCTATAGCATGTACAAAAATCTCCTGAATGAAAAAATAATTTTTTAATGCATCTGGTAGTTATTGCAGACTTCTGAAAATATTATAAGGGCCCATCATAAATTAACTTTGTGTCTTGACATGGAGTTACTTTAAGTTGGTAATCAAAAATGCAGGGTAATCCAGGTTTGGGGTCACAATAGTGATGATGGACATGGATGCCTTAACCACGATCCTTTTGATTTCCAAGGCATTCACAAAAGTCCCRCAGACACACATGGGATGAAACAGCCCAAACTTGGTTGACCCAGCACCTGACCCAAAGCCTCAGGACTGTCCTATCAATGCTTTTTTTAATCTGTGTGTCTTCAGTCTCTCTTTGTGTTTCTCTTCACATTTCCTGCTGCCCCTTGTTCTTGTTTCCTTAAACACCTACCCTCACACATAACATACCAGGGCCCCATTGTGCTTCTGATCCATTCCTGAGCAGATGGAAGATGTGTAACTCACCTCTGGTTGGGTGGTGATGATTTCCTGCAGCTTGAGAACTCTGGACTTGTCTGTTGGTAACGCAGAGGAGCTCTCTGTCAAACTGGTTGCAAACTCAGATTACAATTCTTTGTGTGTATGTCTGTGTGTTAATGAGMCAAGTGTGAGCCTTGTTCAGACTGGCATTTTGGGACAAGGACTTTATTTATTGATCCTGACACAGAGTTGGGTACTTACAGCATTTAAGCMGCAATGTTAACTTTGCAATGGAGAGCTTGCTGAATTTGTCTGTAATTTGGATGTATTGGGGTGGCTGGGAACTTTGCAGCARATTTATCTCTTTCATGGATCAGGGGATTAATGCAGAAAAAAAACAATTTCAATCTATGCAAGATGGAAAGCAACAATATTAATAAATCTGCACATTAATCTCTATGCTTCATTTATTTGAGGAAAGATATTCCTTTATCATAATTATTTTATGTTTAGAAGCCTATGGTATCTCATGAAAGACTTCTTTGGCCAAGAGTCCTGGAGGGAAAAATTAATTTGCRTAAAAATCAAAAGGATAACCATCTATGCTTTTAAGATAGGCATGACCACCAAGGAGGCCCTGGGTCACTGGAGCATTAAATATTCTCCCTTATTCCCAGGGGCTTGGCTTCAATGCACAATGGGACCTGAAGTCTCCAAAGGTAGGTGACTACAGCTGCCTGCAAGGAGTCTCAATTGAGGAGTTTTTATAGCTTGCATCTGGCTCACAGCTCGTACCTTAAATATCCTCCAGGGAGCTTACAGTCTCATTTTTGTTCTTTAAACACTAGAACAAAATTAAAATTAAAATCTGAAACGCAAACCTTTTTTTTCCAAACCATTGAAGGTCAAGGAAGTAACCTCTTCTGCAAAAACATCAGGAAAACACATACAGAAAAGCAGATATCATGAATAAAAGTAAGCAGCTATTATAACACCACTAGCAATCTCCTTTTTAAACTGGCTAGCATTGTGGAAAAGTTGAAAATGTTCTTTCAAATTACTTCCAACAGCAAAGGATAGGATATTGCACTGGGCACGATATTSCAGGGGGTGGTTCCCACTACCTTCTACTCACATGCGTTTTCTATAAGTCAAAGCAAGGAACTACTTTCCATGTTGCTGTTTTTAAAAGTRAACTTCCAAGAGAAAATTGAAAGAAGATCGTAACTCTTCCATCACAAGTGGTCCAACAGCAGTGACGGGGATTTGGACAGAGTCTCAAGCAGAAATGCTTGTGGTGCCCTTGGGAACAAGGCTCCTTCCTTACCAACAGATCCTTCAGGAAGTGTGTGAAGGGCTGGAGCCTGGGGGTTCAGCCACCAGTTCCTGTTTGTAGGGAGGCTGTTTGCCAGTAATGCTCCCACACTGCCCTGAGGCTTCTGAGCAATGCAGAGAGATGATTTTCCCCACCTCAGAATGAGCCCTGGCACCCACCTCCTTGCACAGGAGATAGTGCAGGAGGAAGGATGAGGAGAACTCAGTGTGGACACACAGAGGTGTTTCTGCACCCCATGCATCTGCCTTGCCRCCAGCAACTCTCAGCTGGCCACTCCTCTCACATAAGTGACAGAGTAAGACTTTCCTGTGACTTTCCTGACACAGCTCTCCCTAGAGCTAGAACCAGTGCTGGGGCCAAGACTGTAAACGTATTTGAGTAAAGAACAGCAGCCTCTCCCCCTACCCACAGGCTGGGAGAAGTTTCATCTGACTGCTTTATCCATGTGGAAGAGCAATGACCATTTCATTGCACACAAAATGAACTGCAGCCTGGTGACTCCAAAACCCAACTCCAAAAATGTTGCAGCATTTTGTGCTGACTGTGTTTCTGTGTTTTTATGATGCATAYGTACACTGCAGAGCAAAGGCTATTTCTAGGTCATTTTACCTATAAGATTATTGAGATTTCCTGCTAAAAGACTGAGAACAGTGAAAATTTGCAGTGTTTTTATTAAACTTGCACAGTCAGCACACAGCAAAATTAGAAGGTATGTCAGCCTGGGTTTGAGTACCTCAAAGAAACCAAAATGCTTAAAAACCAAGCAGTTAAACAAAAGTCAACTTATAAATCTCTTGAAAAGTCCCAGAGACCTTCCAATCTGTCTGCTGACACCTTCTGCCTGTCTGTGACCCTCCTAAATCAAAGCATTTATCTAAAGTACAATAGTTGACAGCTTTCATTTAATAAAAGTTGCTTGTCTTGTCAATCTGCAGAATTCTTGTTCCCGCTGGCCATTTCCTTGATGATGTGTTACAGCAATGCAATAGCCAGCAGCACTTACAGGAATAGATGCAAAAAGTGGCCTGATTAATTTTAAATATGTCCATTCCTTAGCACAAAATGTAGGTTGGAAAGAGATGCTGTGTATTTCAACTAGCAGAAGTCCTGTTTTGGGGGAACAATTATTGCTCCTGACAACACACATTGTATGACAAGAGAAAAATAAATAGAAACCTGGTTTGCTCATAGGCATTTTCAAGTGTTTTATAATTAAGAATAATTCTGAAAAAGTTTCAAATTTCTGTGTATAGTTTTGCTCATCACTAAAGATCTATTACACTTAAAAGCATCAGAAAAAAAAAAGAGTCAATATGTGCTACTTTCATGTCTCTGAAGTTTTGCAGACTAAGGCTTCAGTCCTGCGTACTTCCACATGCGGCTTTCCTTTACCCATATTCTTTAAATGCAGCATTTGCCTACATTATGTAGAATATAGATTGGAAGTAAATTATAATTTGGAGAAATATGTATTTCCTTGTATATAATTGAAGAAGTGCTGTTCATAAGGTAATGTTAATCTCTAGTGCTGAGTACCMCACCTGCCTTCAAAAAACAGCCTCATCTTATATTTTAAGGGCATTGAAATTAATAGGTTGTAGTTTCCTTTTCGTTTAGAAGAAAGATCTTTTCTGATAGAATACACACCAGACTGAGGCAGTCCTAGTTAATGCTAAACAATATTAATTTGTTTATAAGCAGTTGCTCTTCCCTGGACTGGAAGGGAACYGTGGAGCCTTCACTGAGATGGCTCCATCATCTGAAACAGCCTATTAATTTTCAAGCTGCTTCAGGGTTGTAGGCTCTATCTGATATTTTGGAGAGGAAAGCCAAGTGTGTTGGGACCAGTTTAGGCACCATGCAAGATCAGCCAGGGCACAGAGGGCATCAGGCTGCTGGTAGCAGCTTAGGATCACCAGTAGGTCCTGCTGCCCATTTTTCCYGTGCTGAGCTGTTGCATCTTCTTCAGGAAAGGGAAGTGGTAAAAGGGAAGCAGCCTCTCATGTCCAGGCCTGGCAAGAAGGAAGGATGTATTTTCTGGGTTCATTTTTACCAAAGTGCTCATTGGCAACCTCAGTCTAAGTCAGAAGAAGCACTAATGTGTCCCTTTCTCCGCTTCTTGAGACTTCATGGGTATCTTCTGTCCAGTTCACAGGTACTTGAAACTTTATTTCAGTCAAATATAGGTGGTAGTAAAGGGAATATTCTTCTATTGCCCTAGGTTGTCAGAATAGCTTCAAATTTATGTGCAGGGAAGATCAGTCATGTGTTTTTATTGAAAACAAATTGAGTTCTAAAGTCTCCTTCATTAGATTATACATTGTTTAAATACGTATTTTCTTTCCTTATTTTATGAAATATATTCTTCAAAAAAAAAAATTCCTTAAGAAAGTACAAAAAGGAAGAATCCAAAATTTTATACCTTTATCTTTCTATTATTTAAAAATAGTTGCTGCTGAAGAGGGGTTCAGCAGTTCTATAACTGGAGTTTGAGTTCAGAAGATTATGCTGAAAGTGCATGGAAAAGCCTTGAAGTAGGTATTTAAAGAAACTTGCAAATGAAAATTGAAATAAATATTGCATTGAAAAACGAAGTATGCAGAGTGTGTCATGAGGCTTAGGAGAGCACAGCTGAGCTGCTGTTGACAGAAGGGGAAGGCGGCTTTACCTTTGCTCCTCTCCCCAAGGATGCCTGTGGGAGGCCCAGCTCATGAATCTCACTGTTGGACAGTGCTGAATCCTGACCTACRCATGGTTATAATGAGAGGGATTCCTTTGACAGCTTGGAAACTCATGACCTCGGTTTGCAAAAGGCATTTTTAAATAGCAGTGTTTTGGACTCCAAAGGCAATCCGTTCTTCAGCAGAGTAAAACACTTCTTTATTTCATTTTTTTCCTAAGAAACTCCATTCCAGTCAGCAATCTTGCCTTCTGGTCCTGGTTAAGGCATCAAGCAAGGGAGTCAGGCTTTTACAGTCAAGCTTCTGCTAACACAGACACCCCTACACACCCTGGRTTGTTTTAAGGCAAGTGAGGCAAATTTTAGCAGGGGATGTTCACTATTTTAGTCCTGAAAACAACCGTGTTTTAAATAGATGGGGTCCAGCAGAGTTGTGATTTAGTTGCTTGAGGTGTTAGTAGTTTATTAGCTGTCTTTGTGGAGCTTGGGCATTTGTGGCAGCACGTCTGCCATGCAGAGCAGAGAAGAGCAGTGGGGTGGTTTCTTTGTAAGGAATCTGCCTTTGGACAGTAGCCTGGATTGTGAGGATCCAGCCCCGTGTCCACCTGGGTGAGCAAGTGTCAGGTTTTAAAGTAATTAGAGAAGTCAAATTGTGAGCTACTGCATWTCCTTTGGGAGTGCTTTGGGAGCACAGCTGGTGAAGCTGGGGGAGGCCTGGGSGATGGTGTGAGCCCCCTCTTGACTGTACCACAGAGCCCCTTCCCAGAGGAGGGATGAGATGTGTCCGACCTTCCTGCAGCCTCTCACTGCCATCACTGCTCTGTGGAAGTTTTTTGAGTGCAGCTTCAAAACCGTTCTGTCTGGACTGAYCATGTAAACACCAGTGCACAGCCCTAAAGCTGAAGCTCAGCCCCCAGAGGGAAAGCGTGGGGGTTTCCTCTGGCCACAGAAAGCTGTGTTAGCAGTCTCTGTGCCAGGCTGTGGTGTGGAGGGAGTGTGTGAAAGTGGCCAGTACTAGCTGGCTCACAGTACCCTAGGGACCASTTTTTAGGAATATAATTTATTGTATGAAAAAATGTGTTAGTGTAGTTCAGAGTAGCCCTGAGCTCTCTGATTTAGGGCTACTTTGAATAACTTCTGGGAATCACAGACTGCCCTCAGGAGTTTCTAAAGCAGGGAGGCAGAAATCAGCTCTGCTGTCTCGTTATTTTCGTGAAGCTTTTTCACTGGGACATGCAGACAACCATGCTTAATGAGGCAATTCCCACTGCAAAAGCTACTCTGTCAGAAGGCCAAATTTCTGTTTGCAATTCACCCACGATGGCTGAACAATKCAGCTGCAGAGTACAGGTTTAACTGACTTTGGTTTTATTTGTATTTCTAAAGCGCTCTAATGTACTATTTTGGTGTATTTGTATATGTGTCTGTAAATATATAATATCTATAATATATACTATATAATATATACTATATAATATATACTATATACTATATACTATATACTATATACTATATAATATATAATATATAATATATAATATATAATATATAATAACATGCATTCTATATAAAGGTAATGCTTGTTTTTATATATATATATATATATAAAATATTTTATTCCCACTTACAGTCTTACTGAAGAGTAGTGCAGCAAGACAGTGGTCTTTAAAATTAGATAGATTTTAAAATTAGATAAATTTTTAATAACAGACACATTTTTGTTATTCATGGTATTAGGTTCTGCAGTATCTACCAGAACTACACTGCTCTGATTGCCTGCTAGATTGCTGATTGATTCTCTTGCACCTCTATTTTAATYTTCATGCAGTACTCAACTCCAAAGCAAAAGTTTTTACAGTTCACTGAGCCTTCTATTCTTTCCACCTCTCACTGTAACTCCTTCTGCAATGCATTTTATTCATTTCCTTGCAACTCTTTCTCCATTGATTGACCATTTACAACTCACTGGAACCACAACAATGACCTATGCATTACAGCCAGAGTAATGGAGTGTCCCCCTGCCACAGAGCCAGCCCACCTTGAGAGCCCTGACATTAGCACCAGCCCAGCGGATTAGTGGAGATGTGGTTTATATTAGTGACCTGGAGGAGGTTCATGCCCTCTGGGAGAAGGCTGTTCCCTGGAATGGCAGTGTGATTAATGGTTTATTTACAGCAGTGACATCAAGGCTGTCAGGACTCTTCATCAGTCTTTGATGTAAAACACACTAAGAGGCCCTGGGTCATTCTTATCTGCACAGAGAAGAGAAATCAGAAATGAGGACTGGTTCAGTGTGGTCAAAATCCTGGCATGATTATTTTCCACTGCAAGAGCAGAAGAAAATTACAAGGTCACATCTACTTCACTGGCCTTACTGGTGAGACAGTGGGACCACAAAGAGACCATGGCTTCTCTGTTTTGGCTGGGGGAGGACAGCAAGACAGCACTAATGTCAGGCAACATGTTGAGAAAATGCAAATACCTGCACCAAATCCACAGGACATTGTGAAGGGGGAGTGCTTCAGTTCAGCACAAATCACCAAACAGGACAGATTTTTCWTGTCCTGGGTGAAGCTGTGTAGTCCCCAGCACTATCATGTATAGTCGTTTCCAATATTTACTACATCATGCTTTAATACTGTTTTTAAAAAGGCTTCAAGCTCTTGAAAACTTCCTGTGTTCTTGCTGAGTTGGCTAAGCGTGGTCTGATTTTGCTCAGCTCTGTGCACTGGTAAATCCCACGCAGCTCGTGGGCTGGCTGATCAGTTCGATAATGTTGAGGCAGTGTCAGCCCTTTCCCTCAGCCCCCTGATGGGAATGGGTTTGCTGACACTCAGCACGTTCAGGGGCAGCCAGCTCCACCCCTGCCTGATCCAGCTCCTGTGGTGCAGGACTCTTCCAGCAGAGCTCCTGAGTCCGGGGATTGCACAGTGCTGTGCCCGTGGTGCTTTGGTTCTGCATTGCCTTCCCAGGGCACTTACATACAACTGAGAAGTTCTCATGGGTCTACTTGAAATAAAAACTGAATGAAGACTAGTATCTGAATCTGAGCCAGATAAGACTGAAAGTAATGTTGGGGAGGGAAGAAAGCTATGTTGGAGAGGCTCAGCTTCCCCAGAGTTCCCGTCAGTGAAGAGGTCTGGCACTGGCGCTATCAKCACGTTCCAACCCACTTGGCTCGGCGTGGGCTCCTTTCCCGGTGCCTGAGCAGCGCAACCCTACAAGAGTTTTCCTGCATCCAACAGCCTGGCAGACTGCACTCCTTCTCGCTGAGTTAAGATCTACACACWGCAATCTGTGACTCGCAGGAATAGGATATCCCTGTGAACCAAACCATTGATCTTAACAGAGCCTTGGCTTGTTCAAAGCCCTSTTAACAGGGCTTTGCTTGCTTGGCAGAGCGCTTTTTGTGGGGCCTGCTCCCTTCTTGGCTTCTTGTAGAGCACTCAGTGGAAATTAGTGCATTCGGTGAGGACCACCCAAAGTAAACCATTTCCATTAGACTTAATRAGTATTTAAACACAGGAGTGCAGCATGTACGTGAATCAGGACCCCGAGATTTCTCAACAGCAGGTGTTACTCAGGGGAAGCAAAAAGCCCCAGGATGTAGTATGAACAAACCACCCAAATAATGCGATCAAGAAAAAAATACAGGAGCAAATTAAAGTTTGCATACAATGAAAACAGAGCTAAACAAAGCTGCACTTCCCTGCCCTAACTTTAATCCTCTAAGAGTCTTTAGACGTTTCAGTAGATGGCTCCTAGCCCACGGCAGTATTTTCATGGCAAGTGTTTCCATTTAATGATACAGTTCTGTGTATGGAACSTAGAGCAGGAAGACTGAAAACGACAGAAGAAACAAAATACACAGAAAACATGTGGATGTTGTGGATTACTTTCCTTGTTTCTCTTTCCCCCCATTTCATGGAATATTCGAGGCAACAGAAKTTTATGTGGCTAATGAGTCACAACCAACAATCATTATATTCGATACACACTATACATATATTTTAGCATTTTCCAGCTCTAAGAGAAAGTTGCATAATTTTCTTATTTTCTAAAACTTTCCCAGACCACTCCCTTTGTAAAATCTGTGAAAGAGCTTTTAGCTATTTTGTGGTCAAGGCTCTGTCCCCTGCTCAGCCTGCTTGTCCCAAAATGCACTTCAGTAAACTCAGAACAAAGCTGGGCTACCCTCAGAAGACCSCTCTCCCTTTCTTCTCTCCCTCCTTAATTTCTTATGGGAACTCAAAAGCCCAATTTATTAAATGCTGCAGGATTTGTTGGTGATGAGCAGCTGCAACATAGAAATCAGTGAGSGAAACCTGGATTTTTTGGCACCCATCTTGGGAAACACACAGACCTCCATCCTGTTTCTATCCACCGCTCTTGTCTCGCTATTGCAACCTGAGGCTCATCCCCTGCCAYGCAAATCTCTTTGTTCCCTCTGTGCCATCTAGAAAGAGCTGCTCTGCTGCCTGCCAGCCTGCCTGCCTGCTGGAGGGGACATGCACAGCCTGAGGCGTTCAGGGCTGTCACCTGCAGTGTGTCTAAGTGTGTGCTGGGTGAGAAGCCAGCAAGAGTTAGGGACAGACACCAGGAGCCCAGCTATTGGATGGGAAGCTCCATCCCTGAGGTGCAGAGGCAGGGTGTCTGGAGCTGCTCTGGGCTGCTGCTGGTCACATCAGGCTAAGAAACTCCTTGCTTTTGTCAGACTCCTTCATACCTCCAGTATCCCGGTGGAAAGCAGAGACTGTTCTCCCCTCCCACGGAGAAGCAGRTGATGTACATGAATGTTTTCATAGAGCAGCAAGCCAAGGGTTAAAATTTAGCTCTGCTACAAGCTCTGTTTTAGGAACAGCTCAATCATTAGCAGCTGAATCATATCTGCTTCCCGGATCCCCTCCTCTAGGGAAGGCAGCACTGCCAGCTCCCTGCATGACTCGCGGGAGGACCTGCCGGCTTGCTGGTCCCTCTCCCCACCCGGGGGCCAGCTCCCCACCCACGCTGCCTACAGATACTCGTGCGAGGGTTTTATGCAGCAGTCAGAGCAAAGCAGCAACAGGGGACAGTAGGCCCTTTTTCAATTGGTATGAATTAATGGGATGGGTCACAGATTGTTTCTAAAGCCTAATTTCTGCAGCAGAAGTCACAGCTTGAGCAAGCTGCTTTGCCTTCACTCCCCCTAAACAGCATGTCAAATTTCTACTGTCTGCTATATCCAGAGTCTAATATTGCTTCTTGAGTCTGACATGACCTGCTTTACATCGSACAGAGTTCTTGGTGCGGGATATATTGTGGGGTCTGACAGTCCTTACATTGTATGCAGCAGTTCTTCAGGTGCCAGATTTTTCCAGTTTAACATGCAGCAGATGTGCTCGCAGTCTTTTCAGAACTGTTTTTAAAAACAGCTACAGTCAATCTATTTTCAAAGCTGGCTGGCTTACTAATGTGTCCTTGTAAAAGGATGAATGCTTTCATAACTACCACCGTAATGTCTCATCGTTTTTTCAGTGCTTTGTCTCTGAAACATTGAATTAATGACTATTAAAAATTTACTGCCAGATTAATTTGTTGATATGATATGTTCTTTAGAAGTTTAGGCATCCAGCTGGAAAGCTAATGGCTAATAGCCAAGCTCTGACAAAACACGCTGATGCATTTTTCCGAGAAGGTATTACAACTTTTGAATTCTGTAGGTATTTCAATTATCAAATGCCTGTGGGCTTTGAATGAGGTGTCTGAAACATAGCTTAACTAAATGGATATATAACACTGACAAACTGAAAATCAGAGCAGCCACAATACTCCAGGCACAATATCCCTTAAGRGTTATAAGTAATCTCTCTTGAAGAGTACAAGTGTGAAATGGGTRTCATGCTGCTACATCAGAGTTAAAGACAAAAAGTCTTTTGACTTAACTGGGGACAGTATCAAAGCCAACCAACAACATCTGAAAATTAAGTAAAYAGGAACCTTGCTTGTTCTGTCTTAGACATGTCTCTTGTGATCAGAGGGATGGAGGAACTCTTACAGCTTGAGTAGGATCTGGGACATGTATGGGAAGCCCCAGTCCATTATGACAAGGATCCCGCTCAGCTAGTCTCCCAACTGAGAAGCACCCAAATGACACAGGCCTTTCCTTAGGTTCTCCAGGCATTTAGAGTTACTGTGCTTTCCCAGCAGAGCTCAGTGCTTTGGCTGAACTTAGATCCAGGACTAGAGGTTCCTCTGCTGAAATCCCCTGGGACACTGCGAATACTGAGGCTCACAATGTGCACAGGACTAGAAGTMCAACAGTCACCTTCAGGATAATGAATTCACAGTCTTGCCCTCTGTCTTCTCATGCTTTTGCTTYTGTGTGTTTGTGTCACAGAATTTAATTTAAAATCAATTTTACTGGCTTAAATGCTGATGTTGCTCATGGGAACTGGGTTTTACTGGCAGAGGGAGAAGTGTAAAGTACAGCTGAAGGAATGAGGTCTGAGCATAACACATTTACAAGCCCTGAGTCAGCACAGGCGCTACACTGTAATCAAGAACATCGCCTGTTTACTTCAGTGTGATTAATWTCAGTCATCTGCTCTTTGTTAAATAGTTAGATCCTTGATAATAGGAAATTTCCTGGAGTTATATTTGGAGATCCCATCCATCTCTCAAGAATTTACCTGCTAGCTCTTCACCTTGTGTGGCAGTAGCAATGGCTTTGGCACCAGAGTGGCCAGCAGCTAGTCTGGCTGGAGGTGCTGGACACTCAGGAAATCTCAGAGGTGAATCAGAGCTGAAAATTAATTGCTTTTTAATTTAGCTCAGATCTACATGCCATGTCTGAAATAAAGCATTGCCTAAGATAATAATAGTACTCCTGGTTATGCTAAACTTTAAAAGGAATCTCTCAGCTTTATGCAGATTAGGGCTCGGTCTTTGACATGGAAACAATTACTACTTGAATGTGGTCTCCTTTTCACTGTCATCCTGCATTTGCCTTGCCTCTTAGCAAACTAATGCATGTCGAAAAGATTAATGGATTAAACATGGCCAGAGCTAAGCCTATTGCACTAAAGCCCCTTAAAATCMATCCATAGCTTGTAAAGGGAGAGATCACCTGAAATACAAGCCTCTGGGAATATCTGCAGGATGCCATGGCCATCCCTACACCGTGGTTGCTGCTGTAGGCAAAACTAGACTGGACATGCCAGCTCTGAGTGTCACACGGGACAGAGCTGGGCACTGGGGCCCAGGGTGAACTTCTTGCTACCTCACCACCACCCAAGCCRTACCCTACATAGCTGGTTTTAGCACTGGGGAGGATTTGCTCTCAAATGAATTTTCTGAAAAATTCAAGGAAACTCCATTTCCCTTGGCTGCCCAGAGGTTTCTTCTGCAATTCGTGGTCTGGGCTCAGACCCCAAAGCAACTGCTCCAGAGAATCTTGCTGGTGTCATCTTCCACTGTGCCTGCACCTTGAAGCCTCACGCTTCCCTGCAGCTCCATTGTYTCGGTTTGAGACAATATTTTCAGACAAAAACATWACAGAGTAAATGTTTCCTCTGAAGTGAAAAATTTTATAATTTTTTCCCACCAATATGAAATAGATGTTYRGGCAAAAGTGAAGAGAAAAAAGTAGTTTATTAACAAAACACAGTGCCCACAGGTCACAGATAAAAAATAACTGTTAGATATTTAAAACTCAGGAACACATGCCGCTCCCTCCCCCTACAAACTGCTTGGCCATGTGGTGCGGAGAAAAGATGGTGGCTCCTGTCCCTGGGGAAAAAATAGAAACAAAAGAAAAAAAAAAGTCCACGTGACCTCTCCAGCAACARTGGCAAAACCTTGTTTCAGTCCTCACTGTAAATGTAACAGAGGGTTTGGTGTGTTTTTCTGTCGCCAGCTTGGCTTCTTCTGGAGTCCAGGATGAGTCTCGGAATTGCTCCAGAAGAAAAATCACACGGCTCGGAGAAAGGGGTGGCGTCCTGGGAAAAAAACTGTTCGCCCAAGCTAACAAACCTGAGCTAGCTATASGGCAACAATGTAACTCTGCTGCAGGCAGCAAGAAGGACCTCCCCTGAGACAGAGCTGAGCTCAAAAGCCCACAAGCTGAGCTCCAAAAGSCCCCAGCAGCAYGGCAGCCTCGGCTTTTAAACTGKCCGCGCCACCCGTCCCTTTTTTCYGGGTCAGATTTAAAGGAACAGACACCTTTTGGCATACAAGCTGATGGAATATAGGAATACAGGATTGGCACAAAATCAAYCCATGACATCTATGATGTCTCTCAGATTTTTCTCAAGAGGTTTTCAAGAATGTTTCACAAACAATTGACCTAGCATGCCAAAAAAAATACCCGTCTTGTTTATCTATGTTCCAAATTATTTACCACAACTGGTCACTTTGAAATATAGTTTACACAGTATTTGAACAGCTTATTTCATAATTTAAGGGTTATCTTTAGAGGTTTTAAACATTTTGTAAACTTATTTTTTTAAGAGGTAATTATTTCATRTACAAAAACGTAAATGGAGAGAGGGATGAGAGAGCCTGCCCCATAAACCAGGACCTTTGGGGAAGAGGAGGGAGTCACTGCCAATTCTAGAGCTGACATAAACTTTCTACTCCAAGATCCAAAGCATGCACTGTGCCTTAGGAAACCTGCACCTGGAATTTACATGCGCTGGAAGTCGCAGATGGAAGACAGTAGAGTTCTGATGCTTCTCAAGCTGATTTTGCATGTGTCGGCACTGACTTGCACGTGTCATGACTTTGCACATGTCAGCACGGAAGCCAAAGGGATTGCCTGTGCAGTCAGCTGCTGCTCCATGGTTTACAGCTATGGCCAGGCAGCAGAGGCTCCACGTTCACCTGTGAAACTTACAGGGAAAGATTAGCCTTATAAAAAGCCATGTAAACTTCTCCACAGCATGGCAAGTCAGCAGCATTTAACCCAATACATCAAGATTTTCACAAGTCAAATTCTTAATTTGACCTCAAGCCTGCAAAACCTGCCCATACCTAATTGCAAGGGTTTAAGAGAGYTTGTCTCACCTGTGGGGAATACAATACAGGAGCCAACTAGAGGCAGGGTGAGCAAACACAGCTCCCGGGGCATGGTGTTCATCCCACTCCCAAATCACCTTAGGCTGGTTGTGTTGCAGTTGTTTCACTTCATTTGACTGCAAATTATGGTCACTGATCTCCTGTAACATGACATGGCTATACCAGTTTATAGGTCTTTTGATAMCAAAAAATCAAATGAACAAATCAGCTGCAAATAGATATAGATTAAGACAAAACCCTGTCAGGAAAATCACTTAGATGTCAAATACAAATTARAAGATTCCAAGAAGCAGGCCAAGCACAAGGAAGTGAAAATCACTGTTCCTAGCCGGGAAACTGCAAAGGGTCTTAAGTCAACCAACAGTTAACTAAAGCAACAAATTATTTTGACTATCTCTGGAGTTATGCTTTCAGCTGTAGGGGAGCTTGATTTTTAGAGCATTCTTTTCAGAAAAACTGCCTTTCTTGAAGTGATGTCAGGTGGTAAAACTCTCACACTGAGAAACTGAAAATATTTCCAGTGTAGAATCTGCAAGTAAATATTACAAATTACACCTATAAAAAAATAATGAAACAACCTTGCTCTTTGGGACAGTGTTTACATTGCACAAATTTGACTGATGAACTAGAATCTGATTGATGATCCAAAAATGCTCACCATATGTCCCTTCTCTGTATTCCAGGAGACCAGATAAACATACAATGTTTTCTTGAGAAGAAAGAACATTTTGTAAGACCCATATGCACAAAAGACAGTACTTTGTGAATAAGAGATGTTATTTCTCCATAGATATTCTTATCTTTAAAAGCATGATACCTTTCCATTTAGCTAGGAATGTATCATTTGTTTGTCCCTTTTCTTAAGGAAAACCAGGGCTCTTTTCTTGCCTGAGAATGTTTTTCTGTCTTCCTTTCTCCTCAATTCTTTTCAGGATGAGCTTCGTGATGTAAATAATATTGACAATTTGAAGTCACTCTAAAAAACAACAACAAAAGTGTTTTGTCTTACTGCAATAGCAGTGTAAAAGTTTAGACRCTGCAGAAGCACCCTGAGGGGTGTAAGGTCACTTGTTAGATTTTTTTAAATCCATTCTCTCTTCATTTCAAATGACCACTGGAATGTCATGAGCATTTGGAAATCGCTGCTTTTGCCTTGAAGGTATGTTGAATCTTTGCTGTGGAGAATGACCATAATGCTTTAAAATCGAACTGACCATCAACATTTCCAGATGTGCAGGGAGGACTGATTTCTTTCTGAAAGCTCCTTTTCAACACACAGCCAGCCAGCAACGCAGTTCAGAACATATGGAAAAGGCACCAAGCGTCTGACCTTCTGCTGGAAGAGACCTTTCTTTGAGATTTGTTCAGTGTGTATCTTACATAGAAACTAACGCTAAGTATACAAAGCAAAACCACATTTTTGGCTTTATCCACAAATTGCAGCTCCTGACACTCCAAAAGAATGCAAGCTACAGAAAAAGGAAGAAAAGAAAAAAAGAATGTATCCAAAGTAAAAGAAATCCAACATGCTTAAATACAAACCCTCCCAAATATTGTGTTTCATTTAAAATATCAAGGGAGTAATTTTCTTTGATTGACACAGTATTTATTTCTGCTAAAAAGGTCCTGTGCAACTCCCCTTCTGCATGCACATGCACAGCAATACTGATTTTAATGATTTTAAATTACTGTTGATTCTTTAATGGAAGACTAAAGGGAATAATATAAATTTTTAAGAAGAGAAAATCCTAATACAAATTAAATTACACATGCAAAGTGGCAYACATTATATGTAGTTTTTTCTATTACACATGTAATGCAACTTCTAATACCATAATTTCTTCTTCAAAACAAGAGTCTTTTGTCTTTTTCCTCAACTCCATGTAGCAAAGTAATATGCCTTTAAATGCGTAAAATTCCCAAAGTAACAAGCAAACAAAAATGTAAAGCTTGATTTAATGTTGTAATACCATGGCAGTAAATGAGGACTCAGGAAATGTCCTATTCCAAAAGCATAGCTAATAACAGAGACTTAAGGCACTGTTTTAAAATATAAACTATTCACCAATTCCTCACTGGGCTGTACTCTGGTATTCTGCTTTGCAGAATTCTAGAGCTGACAGAAATGTAAATAGAATAAACGCYTATATGGGAAGAAGAACGTGCTTTTCCACATTGAAATTATCTCAGAGAGTGTGTAGACCTAAGAGTGGATAATACTTTATTTTGCCAAACCCCAGGTATGATAAATATACCCTTTCAGAAGTGCATTTTAGTTTTGTTTYAAAGGAGCAACAGCAGAATTTTTAATTGTATGAATTACAACTTATGAACAATGCAGGACACTGAGCTGGTGGAGTTGCTTTGAGGTTTTCCGGCAGAGTATGATGCCTATGTCAGTCCAAGTATTGTTTGATTCTCTAGTGCCTGACCTGCAATTTGATTGCATTTCGTGGCAGAATTTGGCCTCGAAGCTCAGGAAGTAGAAGGTGGTTACACAGCTTTTTGCAGTTATCACTCTTGCTGCCAGCAATTGCTGTGGATCCTGCCATACATTCAGCCTTTTAGAAACATTTGGAACAAATGTATTTCAAACTATAAGAAGTTATTTTTACATTGGAGGAAAAAAGTGTAAAAAGAACCTTTCATGTCAATTTATTTGGGTCAGCTTATAGGACCAGCCATTTGGAAACAGCATAACTTATTCCTTGTAGATAAATCCTGCCCTTGGCACTAACCACATTGAAATATATCCTGTTTTCTACCATGGATGTTACACTTATATATTTCTCGTTTTGACAAAGTCATCACATGATGGATGAAAACATGAATCATTCAAACACAATGACTGAAAGAYGACTCTTCCAAAATACTAACTGCATTTCCATTTTATTGGTTGAACCATTCCAAATTCCTTCACATCTTGTAAAACCCTCCCAGATATTTTCATTCTTTGACTGATGTACAGAGGAACCTCTTTGCAGAAGCTCTCCCTTTATCTTTAAGACACTAACTTAGGGAGGAGTTGATATCCTCCTTTGTCTTGTCCAGGTTCAGTACAGGGTTTGTCCTTAAAGAAGGGTTCCTTGTACAAGGCATGGCAAACAATTAATAATAGCTGWACCCTGAGGGTGCTTGGTGAGGGGTGACATGGGCGAATGCAGCTGTAGCCACAGGGTATGTGAGAGAAGCACTCATGCACAAAGAGCAGACAAGAAAGTGAGAAAGGAGACAGAAAAAATCCAGCAAGATTTAAGCTGTCAGGACCAGCAAAACAGGGGTGGATTGGTATAGATTGAAAAGGTCCAAAAGTGAGATTAGAAATTCTGGGTGGTTATACAGGCTGCTGAATCCAGTCACAGTTATAGGGGAGGGACAGGATAAGGTTTGTTCCAGGCAGCTTTTAGCTGTGCAATAAAACTTCACAAAATGTTTTAGGAAAAGGTGTTGCTCAGAAGCATTTGTAGATGTGTCTTCAGGGAGATGTTAGGATATAATGCCAGGTCTTCATACAAATACATCTCATGCTGCAAAAATCTGTGTGAAATTGATCCTTAGTCACACTTTGTTGGCCTCTTAGATAACTTCTCTTCACACTTGAAAAATGAAGAGGATGTAAAAATAGCAGTGTGTCATGGAAATCATTAGGGATTTCTTACGTGTGTCCAAGAGTAGATATATGGCCTCTGGAACCATTTTGTATCTGCTGAAGTCATTAGATTGTTGGATGATTACCTTGGGGATGAAGGGGCCCAGGTCYTTGGCCACAATGCCCAGCATCGGATAGCATCTAGCCCCATCCGTTCCAACAGGCTTTCCAGCAAGAATGTTCTCTTTAAAAAGGTTGCGCCTCTGGAATGAGATCTGTTTGGTATCAGTCCACATGGGCATTGATATATTCCTTGTCAATATTTTCAGGAATTCAGCTACTCTCTAGCTCATGCAACAGCCTGATGTTGGAAGGAAGCCCGTAATGGAAAAAAGCCCATGGGTTTACACAGAAACAAGCTGAAACGTGAATGAGAATTTACATCAGCCTTGGCAGGGCACACTATTATTGAAATRTCCTGTCTTTCCCACCAGCACAGGGTGGTTTGTGCCTAGCAATAAGAGGGCAATTGAGTACTGGGAGGGTTAGAAGTGATTTCTTTTGGACCCAACAGACCCTGGATATTTTTGCTACTATTGCTGGCATTATGTGTGTGCAGAAAATTCTCCAGGGGAAGAAGCAAGGTCTGTGGTTGTACCATAGCATAAAATGCTCACRTGATGTTCTGCCTTGATACATTCTGACAAAAAATGTATGCACCACAACTTGCTGGCACGGGACTGATGCATGGACAAAGGCCCTGGGTCAATGGGATGGGGTTTGGTATCTCAAATCAGCCGGTATTATTTTTTTGTCTCTCTCATGAGTCTGGGTTAGAAGAGAATTTGCTGTGCATCAGGCCAGTGGAGGGAGGAGAAACCAGTCATTGCCATTTCCTCACACTCAGCTTTGATAAGATGTTATCATATTAATTTTTCTCCTCTTTACATCAAGCAGCAACATTTATTTTAGCTGTGTTTGCAAAGACATCGTGACAGGAGAGTCTCTGTCCTTTAATTCTGTGCTGAGACCATATCAAGGACTGCACCTTCCTTCTGATTACTCTTTGCTTTGTACTTCCTCAATTTTCTCTTTTTTGTTTTTGGAAAATATTGATTGGTTTATTTTTGGAAAAAAATAATTGGTTTTAGGATTTAATAATGTGTACATTTTTTTTAGTGCAGAGCAGGTACTTAATACTAGGATTATAAATTGATCTTTCTGTAATTCATATCTGGAAACATAAACATTAACTTAGAGGCTTAACATTCATGGCCAGTGTTTGAAAATAATGCTTTTGCAATTTCATGTGTGGCAGTCTCTGGAATACTTCAAGAGCACATGTTTTACATCCCTAAAATGTCAATGCACACTTTTTGTGCAATCAGAAGATATGTTATCCATCGTGTAAACAGGCATTTGCACAGTTGCTTAGAAAAWAGGCCATTATGTCTCTGCATCACGTGACTTTTAATGAGGTTTTAATATCTAAAAGCAGTACAAGTCCTCTCTCCATCTTACTATTCCAAAGGGCAGGAAAATCACTGGTAACACACAACATRCACTTGGCAAGGGGAACATTTCCGCCATTGTCTTAAACCTTCACCTAGCATGTGCTTCATTCCATGAATCCGAGGCTTTCAGACTATAWAAAGATCTTTCTAAATAAAAGGATAAAAAGGTGATTTTCAAAGCTGAGCAGTGCTTTGGTGCAGACCTCTTTCAGGCACAGCAGTCCATCATGGATCTATGCAGGTCTTCCTTTCCAAAGTCAAGAATGAATGGCTTTTCTCCCTACCAAAAATACATTAAACCACCTATTTTATTGAAGGGGTTTCTTTGTGAAAGCCACATCTGTTTCAGAAAAAGTCTTTTCATGCTGCTACCAGGGTCTGACAGTCCCATGCCAGCACACATTTCACATGAGAATGATATATATTTAATTTACTATGGGAAAAGTGTCTTCAAGGTTATATACCTGAGAATTTTTTGCTGTTGCTGCTATTAGGGAAACTAAGGGAGAAAAGCATGCTAAAAAAGTAGCAGTATCAGCAATGTCCTGGTGATTTTCTCCCCAGTTATTTTCTGCTGTAATTGTGGCAGCACAGCAGGTTGGGAGGGGAGTTAGCAATATTTTGAAAGGCCTTGTTAAAATTTAAAAGACTAATTCTATTGCACAAGAAAGGAAATCTTCATTTATCACCAGGATTTCACATATTTATGCCATCAGCAAGTGTCTTTTGTATTCCTCACTCTCCCAAAGCCCCACCATGACTCATTAAAGAATTTTGTTGCAATAAACTTCTTGCCATTGTTCGCATTTGGGGCCAAGTTTTTAAGACGCCTCTCAGTCAATCCACAAAGGACAGGGACTCTGCTGTGCCCCTCATTAAAGCATCTCCCTGGATCTCTGTGTGTGCTGGCTGGGTGCTGAGCTGCCCTGAAAGGGAATGGCAAAGTTGGTGCTTATGTGGAGAAACAGTCAAGCACATGGGACTGGGGACTGAGTACCTGGCAGAGCTGAGGGGAGGAGCAGGGCTTACACTTTTACCTCTGAGTGATCTGACTGCTTCTCCTGTCTTCAAATTTATTAGTCCCAATCTCTCCTCAAGAGATTAGCCACAGAAGACACTTAGTGAGAGCCTGAGCATAAAGTGGTCCTGAAATGGAAGAAGTACCAAGACATTATTTTTGTCCAGAATCACTCTTGRTGATTAATGATATCTGCTAATGATATTAAAAGGGATTCAATAAGTATTTGCCTCATTTTAGGCTGTCTCTGGATCTCATGAGAATGAAATGCTTTCCAGTTCTCAGTGACTGAGCAGATATGAAAAAAAGACCATTTAGGCAGAGGAAGAGTGTTCAGTTTGGTTTCCTACACAAAAGAGGCAAAAAGGATCTCACTCTGCCAGATCCTCTCCAAATAATTCCAAACCCACAGACTAATTCTCACCAATTTAGCAGAGGAGATGTTTCATAGATATCAGCCCCCGAAAACTTTGTGAAAATCGRCATCTGGGCAGAGGAGAAAGACCCCATTAATGCTTCAGTCCATGAAGGGAACCTCAGCTGTTCTCCACGCTGTTTGACTGCAGACAGCTGTTGCCAAACCTGCAGGTATATCTTGGCCAGCTGCCCATAGCCTGTGGCCTCACGTTTCCATGTGGCCAGCCAKATTCACACACTTGTGCTCCAAAAAAAGGAGCCTGGGGTGGAAAGGTGAAGCAGGACACAAATTTGGTTTCATCCCTTCCTCTGTTTTGTACTGTCTCACTTGCAGACTAGSCTTCATAAACGGCTGTCTGCAGGGATTTAAATCCCACTGCCTGTAATTTCTACTGTATTTTGGAAATCCCATCACAGAAATAGASTTCTGTCATGCTTGGCAACTAATTGTAAACTGGTTAATTTGGTATCACTTGTGTCAGCTGCCTATTCAGGAASTGAAGTGAGCGACAAAGACACCAAAAGGACTGTACTTACAGCTAAGTCAATGTGGTTTCAGAAAAAAATGGGACTTGTAAAACGCTGCTGATGTCAGAGCTCTGGAGGCAGGGGGGAATGGGGCAGGCAGGTGAGAGAGCAGAACTTCTGTGGTGCTCTAACACCACGTAATGTCCTGATTACAAAGCAGTGCTTTCGTGTGTCTAGCGAGGCATTTAGCAAGTGACCTAAGGTATGGCTGACTGACATTTCCAAATGTGGTCATCAAAAGAGAAATGTGACTAAATAGATCAGGGATGGTTGTGTGGTGTTACAGGGGCCAGCTAGATGCTGCTATYTCATTAGGTCTTTAACAACCTTCARGAAAATATTGCATTTCTGCTGACAAAATTTTTGCAAAGATCAGTGTGTTCTCAGCAAAATTGCAAGTAAATTAGAATCACCTTCTCTGGAGTATTTTTTTAAGAGCAGATTAGCCTGAGTCTGTTGAGGATGGTTGGGTTGTCCTTTCTCTGTGTGTAGTTTAGGGGTATAGACGAGACTTGAAGTCCATTYCAGGGTTACATATCTGCTGGCCTGCAGCCTGGAACATAAAGTGACTCTGTTAGGCTTATCATCCATGACTTAGATTTTCTCAAAACTTTTCATTGACATGATGTCATAGAGAGTACTAGCGTCCAAAAAATGAAAAGTCCACACAAGACTGATATATGTAAAGTTAYGGTTCATGCTTAGTCTTTGTTACCATAAAGGAGGTTATGAATCCTTTGTAGCTCATGGGTATGTCTTCTAAATGATGTTTTCCCTTAAGCTATGAAATGAAAAACCATCCAAACAAACAAAGATTTGAAATATTACTTCCACTTTTATTTTCAAGCAACACCCTTTAGTAAACTATACCAAATCAGATTGTCCTTTTACAGAGACAAAATGCATCCAACCTAGTGTAAACAACTCTACCAAATCTGGCAGTTCCTTAATGAGAGCCTTYATTGACCAGTGTTTGGAAATTGGGTGGTCTGAGACCAGAAGGAACGTTTGCACTCCTGGTCTGACTCGAAAGCGTTGTGTTTACCCTGCTGTTGTTTTGCRGTGGAGCAGTGCTCTGAACAGGCACAGTTAATAAATCCTGATGTGCTGGTGCTGTGGCTGCCTCCATTGAGAAAGGGAACGCCAGGGTGCTTCCACTGCTTGGATGGCCACTGCCAAACCTGGATCTGATGGGATCCCAGCCTTTGTCTGCTGGGGCTCCAATGTGGCCTGATGCAAGAGGAACAAACAACCATCAGCCAGCTCTCAGCAAAGCAGCACTCAGGGAAATGAAGTGTGGGCAGAGTCTGGCTCATCTGGTGGGAGATGATGCCGAGTAAATCTCACACACACAGATCCATGCTTACRTGGGCTGCTTCCAGAAAAGAGAGAGAAAAAGCCTGCTCTGCAGCAAATTGTGCTGCTGGGAGTTCAGGTGTTGGTGCATCCCCATATGAGGGTGCTGGTGAGAAATGAGTGGTTGCTGCCCCGGCTCCAGAGCATATATTATGGAATCCCCTTACTCTGTCTGAAATAATAGCCAGATGACACTGCTAGACAGAAATCATGAATCATCAGCCCAGTAAAATGCTTATGCTACACAGCTGTGCTCTGAGCCAGCCCCTTTCCTACCAGCATGTCTCAGGGCAGCACTAGATGCTCTAAGAGCAARAAGAGGCAGTCTGCTCTTCCTGCTGATCAGGTCCAAGCAGGCATGGGAACCCAGCAGTTTTTTGAGAAAGCATTGCAAGGCCAATGTGTTAGTTCAGTGTTAAGCAGTGTTTGCTTACATAAAGGTAATTGGACTGGTTCAGAGAACYACTTCAAAACTATACCAGGTGTTTTTTCAAAGACACAAGTTTATCAAGTGAAGGGCTGCTATCCCTAACAGCAAAGACTTTGCCTGTTTGGGTTTTGCTTTGTTTTGTTTCTGTTTTATATCAAATGCTTACCCAGGAGAAATATTAGAAGAATRTCACAAAGCTTGTAGAGTTAGCCACTCAAGAAATACCAGGAGTCAAACTGCAGTGCACTCTTCACTCATCTCCATCGCTTTAATGGTGCTGTTTGACCACATGAATGCAAAGTATCTCCTCCTCCTTGATTTTTTACAAGTAATATTATAGCTTTTTCTCATTCAGTACTTAGCATTCTGCCTTATTTACTTTGGGATATTTAAGATAAAACAGTTCATTTCTGGCTTAGGCTGATGCTTGTCCTTATGGTAACTTGGTGTTTCACAAACATTGCCACAGTTATTGTTCTGGTGCTTGATTAAAATATGTGTACATTATGATGCTTTGTGCATGGGCAGTTAGCCAAGGAAAGGTAAAAGAGAAAAGTGGTAAGGAGGTAAGGAAAGGTAAAAGAGGGTTTGGGAGTCTTCTGCTAGAGAGATCCACTCTGTGAATGCTGATACAATTCAGCAAATGACTCAGAGCATCTTAGCTCAGGTTCCTAAAAAAAGAGGAATATGCAGTAACCCAGCAAAGAGTCTGGTTCACCTAATCAAGTATTATCTAGGAAGAAGTGAACAGTTAAGCTGGTTTACTGGCCCATATTCTGCTGCATTACATGTGAAACTAACTGTTTTCATCTGYGGTCCCCAGCATCATCTCTCAAAGCAAGTTATTTTCTACAGAATCTGAATTCTATCCACAGTTTTATATTGTATCTAAGTCCATTTTATTTCTAAAGCTTTTCTTACCCTTGCACAAACTCTGGTAAKGGATTGTATGGAAACATTCTAAGTACTTGTAGAATTGCAAGGCAGTACACCAACGTGCATAAAAGAAACCACTTTAAACTTGTAGAGACTGCTTCAGGCTTCAGTTGATACTGCCAAACTTAATCTTGTAAATACTGGCCTTTACTGTTTCCCTGTGTGTAAATTCCCAGTTTGCTTCTCAAAGACTGTYTCTGCCCTCAAATATTTTGCAACATGGCATTGTAAAGGCGTTTATTTATCACCTCAGCTGCACCYGAGGCCTTTAAATAATGTAGCTGGTGACCATCCATAATTGCTGCTTATCCACAGGGACCTAGGCAAGAGTAGAGGGAGAGGCCACTGGTCACCATCTCCTTGCACAGGAGAGCTGGGCTCAATCTTGGCCTCGGGACAGGGGGATGCTCTGGTAAGCAATGCCTTTGCATGGGGGTATTTCTCATGTCTGCCCACTGACTCTTCCATTTCTGCCCATTTGCTGCATTCTTTGCTGTCCCTCTGCTGTCTCCCCTCTGAGGCTTCCCACTGTAGCTGTCATGCCTTGGGTGTCACAGTCCCTGTGCTCCTGCACCCAGATGCCGAGTCCCACCCTCAGAGCAAGAAAGCTCGAGTGTTTTTCTTGTAAGTGCACAGTGGGTTTTTTCATGTGAGCTAAAAAAACGCTCTTTTCCTCAGACTTTGTTCTCAGAAATGACTGAAATATTTGGGCTCAAACAATTAAAAATGCATTTGAAGAAGAATTTAGGCTTGGTTTTCCTCAGTCCTGCTTCTGATGTTTGTTGTTACTGTCTTAAAGGGGGAAATGGGCAGCTGTAATAGAATTGGGAAAGGATTGAGAAGTGCTAAAGACAGGTCAGGCTAATCATGCAGTCTCTGTTCTATATACATAAAGAACTTAAAGTGTTTATATTTCCCAAAACAGTGCTTGACAGCAGAAAGCATTTATATGCTATCCAGTATCTGTGAAGTTTACCATAAGTGCTTTTAYAGTATGATTTAACATCAATAATAGTTCCATTTCATGCCAAAAATATTTATACTTTTTGATTGTTACAACCTATAATCAAGGATATTAATCAAGGATAGCTGAGAAAATACAGTGGGTGAGAGAAGCTGGGACAGTGTTTCCCTTGCCAGCACACCAGGGGCCATGGAGTACCCTTAGACCCCACAATTTCAGGTGAAATGGACCTCTTGTCTGATCCAGTATGGCAGCCTGAACAAAAGAGAGATTTTGATGAAGCAAACAAGGACAGACAGAAAGCTGCAGCTCCTTGAAGGTGGGGTAATGGCCCAGGAGGGAGGCAATGGCACTGCAATCCTGACAATAAAGGCTCGGTGAGTGAGGCTTCAATCAGTTAAGAAATGCAGTAGCTCTGCTGACTCACAGCTCAGGACCTAAAATCCTGGAGGCTAGAGGCCTGGACTAGGAGCACAGTGTTCAATTGCAAGGAAGGTGCCTTCTAATTTGATGTGATGGTAAGCATCATCATTTTTCCAGAAAGATGTGGTGAAGTAGCAAATGCTGTGCTGCAGCATACCTAACTTACTCCTTCTCTCCAGTGGTTTTTATCTCGTTTTGTCAACAGGATGTATTTTGTGGCTGCTCTTCGTTTACTCATACGAAAGGACAGTTTATATTTCCTCTGTAGGACTGTCCCTATTTTATAGGGCCAGCTGCTTGMAAGAAGTTTTGGAGAGTAAAACTAAATGAATAATTTCATACTAAGTCACATAAAATAYATGCGAAACATATTTTTTCCACTCTGGCTTTAATTTACTTGGTCACAATGTCACAGGGGACTAATTTTGCCATTTTCTGGAGGCATGATTAGATTATTGTTGTGTATGTCTGTCTGGTTTTATCAGCCGTGTATGGCACCACATCAAATAATGTGAAGTGACATGGCTGGTAGAGTCTGACGGGATGCTCTGGGAGAGCCTCTGAGCACAGATGTCATCTTTAATGCATCTACAAGGAGTTTTGGAGTGCACTTTGTTCATCCTCACCCTTCCCTGTAATTAGTGCGCCAGAAAGATCCTGCTCCTACTGTGATGGTCCTGGGAAACAGTTCATATATCTACTGCCCATAGATGTGGGCCACGTCTCTTGAATTATGATATCCAGAGGGTAGAAAACCTCTGAAGATATCAGTGTCCTCTTAAAGTAACCACAGGAACATCCAGAACATTTTACATTTACAGTGTCTGTTGCTTTTGCCATTTATGCAAGATTTCAAAAGTTTAAGTAAATCCTTCTGACTTTTCTTCCTGTGATTGATGGCCAGAGTCTGCTCAGCTTTCTGCCTGGGGCAAGAAGAGCATTGCTGGCAGCTCTTTGGGCTGTGTGACCTGTTTGGGGTTGCTTGTGAGGAACACATGCCCATGTGCACCTCTCTCCTCAGGCCACAGGAAGCAGGCAGCCCCAAAAAGTGCAGCAAAGCTCTCCCTTTGCTCTCATCTTTAAATCCTATCGAGGAGGGGGAAGTAAACATCAAGGGAGCCCTTGCCCCCTTGGCACTGGTCCTTGGCCTCGTGCCACCTGGATCCTGTGCATTGTTAAAGAACTGACATCGCTCTGCATAAGCTGAAGCCTGTCACAATTACAGTAAGATTTCCTCCCTATGCCCCAGCCTGAAGGTCAGTGCCCCCACTACCTCCCCTGCAAACATCACATCTCCCCTAATGCTAATGGGGAAGGTTAAAATTGACCAGGAATGTAGAAGCAGCTCCCAGATGRACCACAGCCAGAGCCCATGATTAAAGACATAGCAGGCTGCAGGTCGGCTAAGGCTGCCAGCAAGCCTCCTGAGCAGGAAGAAAACACTTAGAACTGTCAAAGCACTTAAAGGTAGGATACTGCTTTCTGGTCTAGGCTCCTTTTTTATTTGTTACTTTTTGTTTTACCTAATTTTTTTTCACAGAATTCATGCTGCAAACAGTAGCTTCCTGAAAAAGTTCCTCCTAACCTGAGCAGTGTTTTGAGTTTTTAAAGGATCAAGGCTGCGATGACTGAGAAGGGTTTTCAGCAGGATCAGGCTGTGCTGCTCTCATCTCTGGTGCTGACTCTCCTAAGTTTTACCGAGTCACTTAAACCCTTCTGCAGCTTCACTGCAGCATGACTTAAAACTTTTTTCAGATTGGGAGCCTTCTCTCCTAAGACTGAAATTTCTAAGAATGAGGAACTACACAATTCTCTAGAGGTATTGTGCAGCCATACTTGAAGTTAATGACTGCATGAAATCAAACATGTTACAGCCTTTCTCTTCTTTTATATTTTATTTACTTTGTGCATTTGAGTTGCTTGGGGGAGGAATCCTGGCTCTGCTGCTTTCTGGGTACTGTCAACCACAATAATACCAAAATATTACCCTTTGGGTATAGAAGTTACGAAGTTTTGTCCAGACAGTCATTGTGTCAGTAACTTTTCCTACTTCTACATGTCTTAACACAGGAACAGAGGAAACATTTACACTTCTTTTTTTCTTAATAGGAAAAAGTGATGGCTAAACCACATTTTGGCAGGGAAGTAGGGATAGGTGTATGAGCTAAAATTTCTTTTAGCTCTCTTTATATTGGCTAATTGTCAAGTTGACTTGTTTCCATTCATGGCTAAGTACAGTACTGGAATTTATATGCATGTATATGTTTATATATGTATGTGTGTGAGGCATACATATATTTTTATAAACTTACTTTGTTGTCACTATAGAAAAAGAAATTACAGCTACAGCAGACTGTGTGTTGAGGTAGGTTTTTTATTATTATTATTTTATCACAGACAGCCTTAGATTGTACTAGTGAGCAGTAGAACAGTATTAGCAGGCTTCTACCTCAGGTCTGTGGGTATTTACTCTTCCTGATTCATTGTRTGGTGAGGAAACTGTAACAGTGCGTCAAGATAAGCGCTCAGCACGCAAGAAATAAAGTAGCAACTAAAATCCATTTCCCTGRAATCATTCAGCTGCATCTCTTGAGATGTTTTGCACTAAGCCGAAATCTGGGGTGGTTTGGGTATCATGCTGAGCCACAGTGAGTTCAAAAGATGATATTGTTCTCTGTGGATACCCAAGCAATGAAAACCAAAAAAATTACATAGATTTTGTTGTCTCTTTTCTGCCCCTACTTTCCTGTATTAGACCAGAAGTCAGTCTGACCTTGGACCTTAATTTCACTGACTGTACAATAGAAACAGGAGCTGTAGCAGTTACAGCACATTGCTGGATCAGAAGTCCTTTGCAGAAGAGGACTTTTTGCAAACAGAGCTGTCCTGCCTGCGCAGGATGGGATTGTTGGCATCCACTCATACTTTCAGTATTTTGCAAGCACAATTACGAGTCCTAGTGTTTTGCCAAGTCTGATAAAATCTGGAATTTGAAATTTAGAAGACTAAAGTGCTTCCTGAAAGAGAAGTCTGCACTATGTAGACTATGAGATTTGAAATTCAAATTCGGCTGTTGTTCTGGCCAAGGAAATCCTCCAGCCAAAGCACTGCTTTAATACCAGGGAATCAGCTGGAAAAGAACCAGCATCACAGAAGTCTCTGCATGTAAAAAGTACAGCTTTTCTGACCTGTTGAGAAATGTGCTTTGTTGAGAGAAAGGGAGCTTTTTTTTTTTTTTTTTTTTTTTTTTTTTTTTTTTTTTTTTTTTTTTTTTTTTTTTTTATGTCTGTAAGCTGTTAGCAGAATTCTCTGATTTATGGAGAGTATTTCTTTCTCCATCTGTTTCAAAGACCCAAACTGCTGGTGATTGGGTGTGTGARGTTTGTCCTTGGTCAGGATGGCAGGTGATCACAGCTCATCGCTGTCTGATGAGTGAAAAGCTAGAGATTGGAAGAAAACACTGTGTCAGCTTTACTTGGTGCCATGGAAGGATTGATATTTATGATGTGCATAATGAACATCCAGTATTTTGTATCACTCTTTCTGTACCATGAGTGACTGTCCCCTTTGTCTGAGTTGGGGGGAATCTTAGTCTAACACAGACATTTTAATGAGGTTTTCAGGTTCTGTAGTGTTGGTGTTGGCAGGGCACCCCACAAGGTGCACAGRKACTCTCCAGGCRCCTTGCTGCTTCTGGACAGTCAAGMAGCTCCTCAAGGCACCTCCTTTTATCCACAGCAGGCTGCAAGTTTGTATTCCCCACCGGCAGCTGTTGGATAGGCCATTGAGATCCACATCTGCAATTTCTGGGCTGGACAACAGACATTCTGTTGGATGAAGAATTTTTCTTCCCGACCTTAATTTGGCTGTGATTGTCCCAGATTCTCTCATTTGGCCTCCAGTAGTTTGGATCACTGAGGGAAGATCACCACGGCTCTCTGCTCATTGCATTGACTCTGCACAGCCACAGGTCTGCTTGGTTTTTGCTTTGACATCTTGTAGTGGGGCAGCCTAGCTCCAAAATCCATATTCTTGGTGACCATCCCCAACAAGAGGGGTTCTTTGGCATCCTGCACTGCAGGGCTGGGAGGGGCAAGCACGGGCCAGAGAGGCTTGTTCTTCTGCTTGGATTGACTGGTAGAAAAGAAATACAAAGGGTTCCTTTCTGAACTGCAGAATAATCAGAATAAAGGCTCACGAATATATACGCTCAGTCAGCATCCAGAAGGTCTCATCAGTTAGCCTTGAAAGTTTTATGATTCTTTGGCTCGATTTTTAGCCTTTCATCTTTGTACATTGAACTACCAGCCTAATGCGTSCTCTGTTTCCCTCTTGTGAGTAGGAATAAGCCAAAGAACACATCTATCTAAAAGATGAGAAAGCAGGGGGAGGATAGAGAAAAGAAAATCTTTATTTTTAGTGCCATTTATTTCTGTCCTGGTGGAGGTGTGTGAGACTCCWAAGTGTAACTGATTCATCATGAGAGCTCAGCAAGGTCTGGTTTCTGCCAGCCTCTCAGTTCAGAGGGTACTGTGGGAATGATTGCATCCACACAGAGTGGTGTCTCTGCTGATGTGGCAATGGACTAGCTCTGGAGGCTCCATCTATTAAATTACAAGTCAGTGTATTTGAGAATAAAGCTCTTTAGTGTGTTTKCATATTAATTGCCATTAAATTGTGAGAAGGAGGGAAGGGAGGGAGGGAATTAGATAATTCCATCTCTGTAGAGTAATAAGAAATCATCACATTGTAAGCTGGATGAAAGCCATTGCCAGCTTAACTGTAGTACACATTGTGCTGGTGGGCAAGTTCGCTTCAGGTATTTCTGAGTTTGGAATAATTGCACTTCCCCTTCAATCAATACCTTTTGTGGTACTTGAGCATGTGGCATGGCACTGCAGTGGGATGCTTAATTAAGTTTTAATGTGACTTAAGTGGAAGGTTAGGTTTATAAACACCCTGCTAAGCTGATTCACACTGCACTGAAAATTGGACTGTGTTGAGGCACAGACACAGATAATCATAGCAAGGCTCTGAGTGTTCCTCTGATGTTCCTTAGATTACACTGAATTTGGCTTGGCTTGCTGGAAAATTTTTGGCATCCATTTAAGTGGGTTTCCTGTAACTTTTCTAAAATTGTTTCAGTCTCAAAATCCTTGTTATAGACACCCCCACATCCCCCAAACATGTATTTTTCCCCCCCTTATGGTATAATATTAATGTACAACATCAAGATGTTAAAAAAAAATTACCAGAATATAAACTCCATTTCAAATTACTTTACTTTTTTATGCAGTGCTTTATATTCAAGAGCTATATCTAWAAGACCAGACTTCTGTGAACTTTTTATTTCATGAATTGAATAAACTAAAGCCTACTAACGAAAGACAAACATGTAATGTCCCACCTACACAAGCAGCAGTACAAAAAAGATGCTCATCTGGAATGAAATCCACTTGGACTAGAAAATAATGTGCATCTAGATGAGTTGTTCATCCAGAAAGCATCCTCTCCTTCCTGTTTTGAAGAGCCTTTCATACTTCCTGTATGCAACAGAGCTCTTACTTTTTATTTTTAGTTGAGATGGAAAATTGTTTTCTTCCAACACTGTGCAAGTTAAATGTCTTTGTCGGGAGGTTATGATAGGTGTTAACATGTTTGGTAGATTTGTACAAATCCATTGGCACAGAGCAGAAGTGTGTGTTGTGTCTATAGCCCTTCTGACACCGSTGTGAGGACAGTGCCATATTTTCAGCCTCTTTCACAAATTGCTACATCTTTGATTAATCATTTAAAAACGTGGGAGTCTTTCCTGTGTTCCTGTGTGAGCAAGAATGTGAAATTTCTTCTGATGAATGAGACCAGTTTGCATGATTCAGTTTGTCTGACCAGTTAGATGACTCTAGCTGAATTGCCAGTCCAGTAACTCCTGAAAGGAGAAGARGTATCATCATCCAAGACAAAGCCTGTGTTCTGAAAGCAGCCCAACATTCTGGAGAAATGTGCCTGGAAGACTAATTATGATTACAAATATTTGAAAGCAAATATTTGTGGCACGAGAGCCAAGGCTATGACTACCAGCAGTCATCATCCTCTGAAAGAGAGCCACTCATTTACAAATCTAACTCAGTGGAGGCATTGCTTGTTGAGGAGCCTCCTCTGAAAACCAGACATCTCAATCTAAGTGAAAACACCACTTCCATTTCCTGATCTTCTAGAATAAACTCTAATCTGGTCCCTCTTGTCCACAGCAATTTTAATTTGGCAATGRCATTTCCAGGAAACATGTATAGCTGCTTAGAGCACCACCTCTGTACTTGGAAAAAATAGCTGAAATTCAGCACTCAAGCCTCTAAAGACGAACTATTTAATCCAAACCTATTTATCTCTCAGATCTGAGCCCAGGATTTATAGCTCCTATCTGTAATCACTCAAAAGTTAATATTTGACAGTTGTGAGTTTTTCTTACTGAGAGATTTCTTGCAGGCTGAGGCTCAGATGGGAGGACATCTTTCAGGCTAAACAAAGACTTTCTAAACTTCATGTGAACAGCAGCAATCAGCCCAGTGCCACTGCTGAGCAACAGTGGATTGTGGTCATGTATTTTGGGTTGTTTTGTGTTTTGTTTTAAACTTTTTGCATTTCTGAGGCTGGGACAGGACAGAACAGTTCCTGTGCCAGGCTCCAGGGCTCCTATCCCCAGCCCCAGTGAGACAGGAAGGCCTCTGGGATTACAGCCGATGCACATGGCTGTGCTCCAAGGTGCACATTTCCTGCAAGAAGGCTCAGCTGGGAATGCTGAAAACCAGCTGGAAAACCTGGTCCTACACAAGGCTTCTTCACTGGAGCCTGCACTGCAAAAATAAGTCAGATGGAGTTCAGCAGCGTGAGCAGCTGATCCTGAAGGTTTTTCCAAATCAAAGGTGGCACGAAGTGCTTTGACAGGGCCCTCACACAAGGCTTACGTGTGSGCTGCCTCCCTTGCAAGGGAGTAAAAGCTCTGGCCAGCACATACCCGAGGTGTCTCTGCAAAAGCCCACGGCTCGTGATTAGGATGTGCCACCATTTGGGCTGGCCTCCCTCGGCTCAAAAACTTTTGCACTCAGAGTTGGACTCCTGGCTGTGGCAGCATTGAAGCTCACAGTCTYCTCCTCTGGGAGCACCTGAGGCTCCTGCACCCACCCAAGGGCTGCATCCTTCCCCCTCATCCCTCTGGCTGCAGGAGCTGCTCCATCTCCCTCCTCCCAGGGCAGTCACCTGCAGCGAGTGAAGGTGCTCCTGCATCCTCAGTAAGGCAGCATCCCTCTCGCCTTCATCACCTGCTTGTACACCTCTGCATGAAGTTAAAAAATAATAGGGAAAAACTACTCTGCCCTGACAAACTGCTGCTCCCTTTGCAGAAGYTTTTGTTTATTTGTTTGKTTTTTTGCAGCTTTTGTACGTAAAGGGTTTAGTTTCCTTTTCTCCCCTTCATTAATTGGTCTCTGCTGTCACAGTTTGGATCTCCAGTTTAACACAGAGACAAATTCAGACCACACATGGAGGCTGGAGAGGAGATGATGACCTAGTAGAGCTGCACACCAGGTGCATCACCTCCCACACAGTGCTTGGGCCACACAAATGTCCCTTACTGTGCCAAGCAGAAAAAGTCACTAGCCACTGACTTAACAGGCTCCCTGCTCTTTCACTGGAGCTGTTTGCCTCCAGGTATRTCCCTTTCTTGCTGCTGATGCACCCAGCGGTGCCTGTTCCCCTGCAGCTTTCTCAAACTGTGTTTGAGGTCCCAAAGCAAACAGATTTAGGGCTGTACTGCCACCCACTATGGTGCAGAAATGGGCAAGTCCTGGAGGTGCTGATTTGCTGGACTTGTAGCCTTCCCAGAGCCCACAGGTTTAGAAACTGGGCTCCAGGGAAAGGGATTTCCCTGGCACTGACTGCTCCCAGCAKGCTCTCTGCAATGCAGATCAATTCACCATTGCTGTTTGGCTTCGTGTGCAGAAGAAGACAAGGACCCAGTTTCACAAACCAGTGGTGAATGCACATAGCTGTGTCAGGTTTCCTTGCTCCTCTTGCTCTCAGAGAAAGCTTTCCCTCCAGCTCTTGAGGCAGTACAGCTGTGCCACTTAAATATTTTGGCTGCTTCCCTCTGGTGCCTCTCCTGCAAGACCTTTACAGAGAAAACTGCAGATGTTGAAAACACTGGTGAAATATGACCCATCAGGTTTAAGCTATAAAATAGTTCAGCCTCTGTGATGTGCTGCCCTAATTCTATAACAGTTCATTGCTTGAAATGAATTCTCACTTAAATTCAAAAATTTAAAGCATTGTGACAGAAAGGAACCAGTGATGTTGATTCATATGCAAGGCGATGCCTCACTTTTTCTTCAAAACCATTGATCATGGGTATGAGAGAGAGACAAACATCACCTCAGCTTTTTCAGTCTTCATAAATTTGGCCTGGTTTAGTGTCTGTCAATTTTACCTGACCCAGAATACCACCATAAAACCTGTGTTTCTCCAGTAGGTTTTATGGGCCATAGGAGCTATTCCATACTCCCTCTATTACAGACTGGCAGTGGGCTGAGACCCTTACTGCTCAAAAATCTGCAGCAATAACTTCACATGGGAGCAGCTTGTGTCCAGGCAGCCTGCCCTGAGGTCCAGAGGCTCTGCTGTGCTGTGACAAGGCATAGCAACGTGGTCCCCATCTCTCCTCCACTGCTTTCCCTTCTGTCTGAGTGCAGATGTGACAATCCGAGCATCAGTTATTAATTCGTAATTGTAGCATAAACTAATGGTAAGTTCAGAGAATTGGTAATCCCTTCTCAGTCTAGTGCTTGGTCGTTAAATCCTGTTTTTGAAGGCTCTGGTACTGGCATCTCTATGCAGTGGTGGTTAGCACAAACATAAATATCTCTGACAGTGCTGAAAGAGAGGGAAAATCCTTCTTAGGCTGCCGGAAATAATGGATTAGGCCATGAAACCTTTTCATTTTAAACAGAATGATTTGGCCAAGGTGGGCTGTTTGCATGCAGGCAGGACACTTCTGTACMTTTTAGAATTTGTGGTTAAAATATTCCCCTCAGACTACCTTTTCCACTCATCTAGCTTTCACAAATATTTGACTTGAACTGATACTGCTATTAATCTGTTTAGAATGCTGCTGTTCTGTTTACACAGAGAGGAAAGCTGTAAGCCTGCTTGTCCAAATAGTTTTAAGCAAGGGCAATGCTGCTTTTTAGCACCTGGCATAAATATTTGGAAAAATTTATAAATCCCAGATAACCTTGCCTCTCTAAGATGTATTTACTGCTTCCTAAAACCTATTTGCTAAAGGTCTTCTCTTTTTTTTTTTTTTTTTTTTTTTTTTTTTAGGAAGAGCTTGAGTTTTTTTCTCTGTGAATTTCATTTGCACGTCCTTCATGATTGTAACCAATGATGTGACTTTATGAATTAAAATGTTTGTCTATCTATATTTGTACAGATAACACGATCTGGCAGAATGCATCGAGATCTCTTTTAAGTGCCTGTGAGTTAAAACATGCCTACTTGAACAGATCATTTCAGAACAATGCAGTAAGCTGTCTCAAGTTCTGCATGTCCTGTTTTTCCTCTTGCATACATTTGAATTGCCTTATTATTCCCTTGAAGGTTTCCTGAGAAAGATTGCCTTTAAATAATACAAATCTCAGCACCGCTGCAGTATGATGGAGCTTTGTTTTGAGGCTGTGTTTTCGTTAGCTGAGGTGTGTCTGAAACAGGTTTGCTTTTTCATTAGTTTTTATCCATTACCAATGTTTTTTTTTGTCATTTCTGTTAGGAAAATATACGTTATTGCACATGGAAGGGGAAAAATCCCTTCAGTATTCTTGAAACAGTTTATGGTTGGTTTTTTTGACTGTGAGCCAAAAAAGAAAGCAATCGACCAGAATATTTTTATACTATTATGATCATTATACTGATACTCCAAGAGTCAATTGTGTGCTCTACAGTCTAAGCAATCTCCCCACAGAGCAAGGGGGAGTCGATCAGGAGTGTGTTTTGTGCATTGAGTTTTCTAGGTAAGTGCTATGAGACAAAAATATCTTTATGAAGTGTTTTCCCATCTTCATTTAAAGTTTCTGCGATCTGCTTTTTTTTCTTTTTTTTCTTTTTTTTTTTTTTTTTTTTTTAAAGAAAGAAAGCATTGCTTTTGCACGAGAGCTCCTTTGAATTTGAGAGATCAGTTTCAGTGCGCTTGACCTCTTGTACTACTTGTTCAGCTTTTCAGAAAACATTAGCTTCTTGGTTTGTAAAATCTGGGTCTGTTGAATCACACTAATAAAAGTGCAAATTGATGAAGACTAAAACTGATCATTGGAGATAAAGTGCGTTATAAATAGTGATGTTATGGACAAGCACAAACTCACTTCCAAAAAAAAAAAAAAAAATTATCTAAACTTTGAAATGAAAAATCCAATTAAAAAATATGGGAAGAATTTGGGATTTCTTARCATAATTTCCACCTGCTTCTGTCTCACTTATCTTGGGGAAAACAACATGGGAAAATGCAAGTAGCTGACCCAGAGGAGATCTGGGGTTGATGGGATCTGCCTGTCAGGGGCTTTGTGGGCATTGAAGGGGAAGAAAAGGCAGTTCAGTGATGGAGGAGAAGGAGTCTGGAAAAAGCTGTGGGTGGGGAAGCCATGGATGCTCAAAAGAGAGCACACTGTAGAGAAGGCAAGCTGAGGGCCAACCAAGCCAGGAAAGTTTCAAATATATTCAGGTATCTTCTACCAAGATTGGAAATACAAACCAGGTTATTTGCATGACTGTGAAGTTACATCAGATCGTTTTTATAGTGATGTGCCCAAATATCACCTGGAAATTACAATCTGTTTTCCCCAGGCTCCATGCATCTGGTGAAATTTCGTAAATTGTCCCAAATGCCATGTGTGCAGGAAATGAGTAGTCATGCAGATAAGGGAGTGATGAAGGGGTACATATTTCGTAAAGAAGTCAGAGGAGGAAGAAATGACAAAATTTGAGAAGCATTTTGAAAGGAACTGTACCATACTTACATTCTGTGCAGTGTCATGTATAATTTCTTTTTAGCTCACAGCAATCTGATTTCTTTCTAGTCAGCTTTCTCCTATGCAAAAAATCCACTAAGTTGCATTTAATTGCAGCCCAAAGATTAAAAAATGATTTGTTCCTCTTGAACTGATGCTCTGTAAATGTTCCAAGTGCCTGTAACCCATACTGTATATTGCAGAGCAGAGCAATTGCACCCCATCTCCAGGAAGTTTGCCAGAACCCTCTTCTCTGCATTGTCTCTAAGTCAGGAAATCTAAACATGTATTGCAGTTTGTCAAACTTCCCAAAGTGCTGCTATATGCTTTGGGGCATGGKGAGACTATGTTTATACCTCCCTCAGCCATGAGCATGACAGCAGGGAAAGAAGAAAGGAAAAGGAATAATGGGAAAGAACAGGAGTAAGATGTTCCCAKTGGAAACTGCAAGTATTGGTACTGCAGGCTGTCTGATTTTGTAGTTGGGGGCCCATCCTCAGCCTTTGCACACAGGCAGCCAAATGCCTGAAAAAGCTGACAGTAATTGAGCTGAGTGYAATTTTTCAGTCAAACATTTTTGGAGGTAGAGGGAAGGAGAAAGCGAGAGAGGAAGAAGAGGTGGTAGATGTAAACAAAGAATCTGTATTCAGGGACATGGAGAAATATTACGAATTTGCATAGGTGTCAGCACAAATTAATTCACAAATTCTCTGTGTTAGGAGAATGGAAATGCAAATACTGTTGTCTGACAATTAATGTACTTCATTCGACATAAAAATATTGATAGATTTTCTTCCTGTGTGTCTAATTACATTGGAATAAAATATTGCAGTTTTGGTGGGAGTTTTATGAGAAAAGCAAGATTGAMAAAACACCTTTTTTAAATGTGTACTTGGTTCAATAAAATATTTGAAAAATATTCATCAGGATAGTCTTGAACATTATCTCCATCCTAACCTCCCTGCATATTTCATACCGTTAGTATTTACAACCTTGCAACAAGGCTGTAAAGGAGCTTTTCACAAAGGCATAGAGTGATGTAAGAAGGGGGAACAGACTTAAACTGAAGGAGGGTGGACTTGGAWTCGATATTATAAATAAATTCTTTACTCTGAGGTGGTGAGGCACTGGACCTGGTCCAGAGAGATTGTAGACTCCCCATCCATGGAGGCCTTCAAGACCAGGTTGAACCTGCAAGTATCTTGGTCTAGGGACCTCTGACAGCAGGGGGTTTGGAACTAGATGATCTTTAAGGTTCCTTCCAAGCCAAACCATTTTATGATTCTATGATTAAATGGTGGCCAGAAGAAACTTTTCAGGGAAAGGCAGATCAGGACATGCACACCATAGTGCTCCCTGTGGCACAATCTTCAGGCCATCAGCAGTGTACATTGATGTTGACTCACGATAAATGTGATTAGGGTTCACTGTTCTACAAAGAAGTACACACACCACAGAGCTTTTCCTGCAGGTCTACCCAGTTTTATGAAAACCACTTCTCCAGATAACTATATTCAGGCTGAAATACAATAATTGGGCCTGGGTGGGGGCTGAGATGAGCTATGTCCTGCAGGCCCTGGCTGGTGAGGAGACAAGAGAGGAAATTTAGCTCTGCTTCATCTGCTGTCCCTGAGCAGACCTCTGCAAACATGAGACAGAAAAATTTGTGCTTGAAATAGATAAGTCCATGWTGCAGTGTTTCATGGCAGGAAAGGTTTTGAAAAATGAGCAGCCTAAACCTTATGTGCTGCAGAGTAATCCAGGCTCTTCTACAGTTGCTGAAAAAGTTTCATTCTGCATCTGAAATGCCTGTACTTCCAGGACAGGCTCTGAGTTTTATGACCCCAGATGGAACAGAAAATGGTTGGGTTTGGATTCAGCTCATCAAAACCACAGACAGAAACACTGAATGTAGCCAGCTCCTCATGAACAGGCWTGGGAATGCTCTGGATGCTGTGCTCTGTGGTTATCTGTTACTTAAATATGCTGCCCCTAATTTATGTCTGTAACAAAATTCATGATAGGGACTACAAGACAAAACTCAGTAYAGCTTCTACAATGTGCTTCTCCTACTGAAAATCATGAAAGAATGGCTTSTTTCTTACTCCCTATTAACACATCCATTTCTGGATTTGCATTAACCAAAAGGTAACAATTTCTCAGAAGGAGCGAGGATGACAGRAAGACTGAACAGCTGGGGGCTGGAGGAATGGATGAATGCTGTAGAATCAGAGTCTTTCCAGGTCTCCTGAGCTCTTTCTGCTTTTGCAACAGTGATTAGTTTGCAGAGCATTTTTTTCTGTAATTTAAACCTATCTGTTTTCATGGATGACTCATTTTAAGAAATACTATGCTGGATGAAGGCAAATCTGTGATATGTACTTAGAGCAGAAAAATCCTTTTTACCTTTTCACAAAAAAAAAGGTGAGATTTTCTATGCTGTATAGTTGAATAGTCAGCTTGAGATGGAAACAATTCCAGTACTGCTGCTAAAATCTAGTCTCAAACACAGTAAATCTGAAAAGATTTGTGTTGAGCAATCAGGGTATAACAATCCCTACTGAAAACACTAAAAAGGGTGGCATTCAGTGAAACTCCACAAAATGAAAATAAACAGAAAAAGAGACAARCAATTCCAAGCACTAAAAGGATATTGCAAAAAAAAATGTATAGTTGTCAAACATTTTTCCTGGGAACAAACTTTCTGTACAAAACATGAAACCTGCAGCTCAGATCTAAAAAGAGAAAACAGAGCATCTTCYAGCCTTGCTATGGTGGTGTGTAAGAATCACCTGGGTAACCTCTTAGCAATGAAAACAGCTGATCAGCAGTGGGGGAAAAAAGGATATTTTATCAAACTATTATGACAACTGAGAGGTGATTTTATGCTCTCTCTCTGGGATCATATGTTACTCTTAACATTAGTATTTTCGCAAAATTGTCAAGCTACACAAATGGCCTAGAAATGTTACAGTATATTGAGATTTTCATACATATATATATGAATTTACAATGTTTATATGACAAAAATATTCTAACGCATTCCTGATTTTTGATGAAATGCAGTAGATGAACTTTTTCCTTCCGCAGAAACAAAGCAATTGTCTGMATGACAAAACAATTTCAAATGCTCAGCATCACTGGCACAAAAAAACCTAGTCATCTGCAACTGATCTGAAGTCAGCTTGTAAGGAAATTGGTCCATAATGGCTGGTCAATGACCTTGCAGACGATATCATACATCATAGTACGAGCAGGAGAAGTGGTGAGAACACTGGAGCAGAGGTAAAAATYAGAAAAACTTATCTAATGAGACACTGTGACTTGAAGATGCAGAGCCTCCTGCTTCCTAGGACAGCACGGACTTCTAACTTGTTCCAGTGGAATAATTTTGATGAATTTCCATCTCTTAGTGTGGATTTTTGGTGGTGTTTCCATTTTTACATTGCTAGCAGGACTTCTTGCAAACCCCTTGCTGACCCCTTTTATACTTTCCCTTCCTGTTTAAGATCTCTGCTTCCTCTGYTTTCCTGAGCACTTTCAAATATTTACCACTAGGTGCACACCCAGATRTGCAGCACCTGTACTCTTCCTGTGAAGATAGATTTCCAACACATTTGCTCATTTGGTGTTCTTATCTACCACAGCTCAGCTCTTAAGGGATGGTAAAGGTATAAAAGGCACTGTAGGATACCTTTATGATTTGCTAGGACCAGCAAAAGGGCTAAATTAAGATAGTATTGTTCTTTCGAAAAAGAAGTTTTATTGTTCATCTTTCAGACTGTGGAAGTAGACAGCGGTCTTCATCATCAGAGGAGTTACATATTTTTTCAGCATTAAAACTTCAAAGAATTCTCCTTGTTTAGTAACTAAACCTATAGCAAGAATAAATGAAAAATAAAACTCCACATTATGGCAACATTCCTGAAGAATATGAAATGAATGAGAATGAGAAATATCTCTTTTATAAAGGTTTGGGCAATAGTAAATGCTAAGGGATTTTTATGTTTTCAATTGTGCTAAATTCATAGAAATTTGATGCAGACTTTTTTGTTGTTGTAAATGCACATCTTTTTCTTGTTTATTTGCTGAAGTACATATTTCCGCTTATAGTTTAAAGACTCCACTTATAGTTTAAAGGTTGTCAGTTTGTGCACGTAAGAGATGATGGTGTCAGAAGAAAAAATATTCCTCTCAACACCACAGGGGGCTGTTTTTCTGACCATAGGTTTGTTAGGTGGCAGTTGGCCRTTTTGAGGGAAAGGGAGGACAGTTTCTTGCTAGGAACCCCACAACACCTCAGTAGTTGCTGCCAGTTAGATGTGATCCCTATAGCTAATCCCTCGACTTGACATGCCTGAAAACAGTGAGTGTGACACCCACAGCCAGAGAAAATACTGACCTTGTCATATAAAGCTGTATTTGACTTTGAAACCCTGATCCAGACACTGTGATTAGGCCAGAAAATAAAATCTCCCATTTTCTTGSCAACATTCCTGGCTGTCAGATACTTTAGACAGCAGCAGCCTGGAGCCCCATTATCTATGTGCTTTATAACTCCCCTAGGGTTTGAGGGGGACTGAAGGGGTTCACACCTTTTCAATTCACACCTCAGCTGTCTATTATTTTTATTTGCTCCCCTGTATCCAGATGTGCACTCCCTCCTTGAGAGTAGTATTGCTCACAGTGCCTTCACTCCCTTGAATTGCCACTTCAATTGCACGGATTCTTTATCGAGGAGGATGGGAATCTGGTCAAAGGTCTCCATTCACAGAGAAGGAAGCAGGAAAGCATCTCTCTGCAGGTGTTTTGCTCTCTTGCTCATCCCCAGAGCCCTCCCGTGGGGCAGGAGCAGGGTGCTGGGCAGGATCCTCACTCTGACCCCGTGGGGCTGTCTTTGCTTGTGACTTGGCTGTGAGTCACTCCATTTCCAGTCAAAACTGCCCAGCTCATGCAAGAGCTCGCTTCTTTCTTGCCGATGTGTCATCCTGACAYGCTGAAATGCTGCCACCACCACTGCCGTGTCCCCACAGGGCCTTCAGACGGAGGGCAGGGACATCCAGCTTGCATCGGGTGTTGAGTTTCCCTGCTGATCACAACAAGGTTGCAATTTGATTAGGTATTCAAGCTCCTATTTTTGGTTCCATTTTTTGCCGGTAGGAGCATTATTTTTGCTGATAGCCTCTCATCTGGGCAGAATCTCAGCATWGCTCTCCCCAGGCTGATTGATGACTTCCTGGAGCTGGTGTTGCAAAGACTGCTGTCTGCTGAGCACTGCTTCCTCCCGAGGCTCAGCCAGAGCTGCTGGGGCTGTAAATGGATTGTGTACACAGGCAGCGCAGGAGCTGCAGCATCCTAACGTTTTATGGCTGTTTTTTCCTTCTCATTATGTCTAATTCTAGTCATCCAGGTGCTGTGGGCTTTCCCTCCCCCTGTTGTCTTGGTTGCATGAACTTGTTAGGAACTGTTTATCTGACACTTATATTACCAGGATAAAAAATGGCTACATTTGTATTTTTTTTATTGTATTCCAGTGTAGCTGTACCCCTCCAGAGGCATTAAAAACTGTACTGCTGCAAGAGTATTTGTTTCCATCCTTAATTTGGATGATTTCCATCCTTGCATCTGCTCTTTGCTTTCAGAGTCATGGTAAAACTTGAAGTTCACATGTGTGATAAAGATCTGTATGAATGGATCTAATCAAGATTTCTTCTAGAACAAACTATGGAGATCATGCTGACCTTCCCAACCAGTCATCCAAAAAATATGTCTATGGATTCAAGTCATTTATTAGTCTTGGCTTTTATTTTATTATTTTGTATATTGCTCACTATGAAATTTTCTCTTGCTAAACATGTGATCCTGCTGGGGATTTTGGTAGTTCTGCTTCACTTCTGTTCTTGTATGATTGAAATATGCTGTTGTTTTCTCCCATAAAAGTGAATCTCTTTCAGTTGACAGAGGATTTTGTAGCACACAGATTGCTGCATCCAATGCCTTGATCTGGATTCCATGTTCTTATTCATTCCAACTTGTTAATGTTATCTGCTGGTTTTTAGAAAAACAATTTTAGCTTTTATTTCCTGTCAGATCAACTTCCAGCTCCATTTACTGCTTCCATCAAAAGTCTCTGAGACGCTACTGTCTAAATGTCTTGAGCTATAGTATAAATAGATCTAGCAATTTGTTTATAAACATGCCTTTTTGCACAGATCACGGGGAAAAAAAGGCTGTAGAGGAATTTTGAAAGAACAGCCCCACTTAGTCCAATTCATGTTTATTTGAGAGCCTGGGCTCMTTCTGGAGTGTATGATAAATAAATACCTGATTGAATTAGATTTACTGCATGGGCATCTCYCATGTACTGTGAAAGGATGCAGCAAATAAGAACAGAAAGTCCCATCCTGAGTGGTGTTTGTTTGAGCAAAACCACTYGGAGAAAGGAGGCTTATTGCCCCCCAGATCTCACCATCCCTGCAGGGCTGGGAAGGATAGCAACTCTGTGAAGGGGGTTGTGCTGCTGCCCTCTCTGCACCACAGTCCAGGGGTCAGCTGGGAGCCTGACCCCAGCCGGTGACTCCCACGCCTGAGGTGTCTGTGTGTCTGTGTGTCTGTGTGTGTGTGTGTGTGTCTGTGTGTGCAAGGACCCCCAAGCAAAATTCCCACCTCCCGTGTGGAGGGCATGTATTTCATCATGGCCCTCGATTGATTCCAGATGAGCAGAGACAGCTACAGAGGAAAGACTGTTTGCAAAGGGGGTGATGCTAGAAATGGACTTTCTGCTTGGGGAGCTTTGCTGCAGGCATGCTGAGCCCAGTCTCCCCCCTGGAATTAGGGAAGAGGAGGAGGTGTGGGCTGGTGAGSCACTCTCTGCAAAGCTCTGTCCCAGGGCTGTTCGCTGCTCTGGATCAACATCCCTCCCTCCCTGTAAAGCAGACAGAGGGGATGGGCACCTTGGTGGCATGGGCTCTGAATCATGCGCATGCCATCTGCTGAGCTGCTGTCTGATGCCTTTTAAAAAATAATAATTTAATGAAATGAAAAGTAGATTTTCAGGGGTACCCCAATACATTTTCATTTAATGTGACCATGATGAGGAAAGACTTGGCCATGGCAGCAGTCAGCAGAGGCAGGACCATTCAGATGTGGGGTGAGGGGTGGCTGTGTAGGTGATGCACCCAGAGAGGGGGCTCTGGGGGCTGCAGGGTTACTGTGAGTCAGTAGAATTGCATTGCCACAAAAAAAAAAAAAAAAAAAGCAAATATCCACTGACTTTATAAACAGGCACACAGCCTGCAAGAAATGTGAGTTAATCCTTCCGTCCTGCTCCACATGGATACTGCCTCAGCTGGAATACGGCAGATGACGCATTTCCAGAGGGTGTGGAGAAACTGGAGTTAGTCCAGAGAGCAGCAGTGGGAGAGGTCATGTTTCTGAGGCCTGTGATCGCTGAAGGGAGGATGGAAGAACTAAACCTACTGCTACCCTAAAAAGGGCAGTGATACAGGAACAGGCTGCAGCCTTAAAGGATGCATGAATGTTACTGGGACCAGCCTGTCCTSCTTGGCATCTGTAGAAAGGATATGAATTAATGACTTTAAATTCAGACAATAAAATACAGATTAAATGCTGGGAAGAGCTTTCTCTTTGGGAAAGAGGGAAATGGCTCCCGGRTATAAATTTTGTGACAAGGCTGCAAAGTCTCCAGCCGAGTGCCAACGCTGGTCTCCCTTTCGGGACGACAGGGAATCAGCAGGGAACCTGCCCACTCTTCCCTGCAATCCCCAGGGCATGGGATTCTTGACAGGCACCTCCCTGCCCACCTAAGAGCTCCTTTGATGGCATTGCCCTCTGACAGAAATCAGCTATTTGATTTCTGTCACTACTGACCTCAGCTTTCCAGCACGGATTTTGTTCTTCCTGAAAGAGTCAATGCATTACATTGTATCTAAAAGTGACTCTTCTTTTAATTTCATTGCAAGTTTATTCTTGGGCAATTCTGGACATTACAAAAGTTCAAAGCAAATTAATGGCAGTGTTGCAATTCCAGATTTTTTCTTTTCCTCCTTTGAGGTGTATTATGCCTGGCATGTTAATGACTCCAGTTAATAGTCCAGTTTTTGTTCAGTGTGTTTTGGTTTTTGTTCAGAAACACAAAAATGTTAAAATGTGTCACATAAAGGAATTTTGCAGAAGCATAAACTATGTTCTTTGACTTAAGAGCTTGGGAAGTTAAGAACTTCCATATGTCAAGATGCAGCCCCGGGTCAGAGTATAATGTATGTGTTCACAGCACGCAGAAATGGTAAAGCATTGGAGTCAGTGTCTGGGAGAATTCAGCATTTGTTTCAAGTAAATTGCTCTGTCAAAACCCAAAAATATTCTTGGCAAGGCTCTAATAAGTATGATGGTTTCAGGTTAGACCTGCTGCAAGTGCCAGAAGACTATGAATTTCATTCATTTTTCTTGAGCATCCTGGAAAGAGAATCAGAACAAAACCTTTTCCTTTTATCTTTTTTTTTTTTTTTTCGACTGCATTTGATAGTTACAGTTTCCGTTTAGACTGGCTCTGGCATTGGATAACGCATAATGGGAATTCCATGGCTTTGGAGAAAAAGAGTTTTACATGGAAATTTTAGATACCCCTGTGGAGTGGATAGTCAAAGAGCAGCTGCAGTAGCTTTTCATATCTAAATTAATGAGGTTTTTATAAAAACTAAAAGCAATTCCCAGAAGTTTGATAACGGGAAATGAGGCTCCGATGCATTTATCAGAAAAAAARCACAGGCTGCTATCTGCACCTCCCAGCAAACTGGGGACACAGGGGAATGGCCGAAATCTTGCATCACTTTGCCGAGGCTCCCTCTGAGGAAGTTTCTCTTCATAACAGAATAAGACACTTTGTTTTCTGATGTCCTAAATCAAAGCAGCACTTTCAAACACAGAGCTACATTTTAGGTCTGCTGCTCAGATATGCATTTTTTTCTAGATGTATTTTCACACAAACCCTTCTTTGACAAATATATTTTCAAAATTGCTGGTTTAAGGGTTTGCTTACTCTCTAGAAGTATATTATTCATGTGTATTCCTTTTCTTTTAGAAAAAMGTGAATGTTCATCTCATACCCAGAGGTGCTGTTTATTTATTCATCCACCCAAAGGCTAAAGCATTTGACCCAAGCATAAATATTTTGACTGTAAAGATGCCACAAACATTCATGGACATTTCTCTTAGGGTACCTGAGATGTGTGTTTCCCTGAAAAGGTGATCTCCAGCAGACATTTGGTTCGTGTGATGCACTGCAAGAGCATGACTRCCATCAGGAATTACCATCTCTTTTTCACAAAGAGAAGAAAACACACTGTCATGTGAGAGGTGTGGCTTTCCTCTGAAACCTAAACAATGCACAAGAATGACAGCACTCCCATTCTCATTCAGTTCAAATTAAAAATATTTCTTATTTCTTCAACTGCAAATACTTTAGCCATTTTAGGTGAAAAATTTTCAAAAGCAGARGGGATGCATAACCTTTTCCTGTTGAGTTCTGAAATAAATTTTTGAACCACATTTAATAAATATTTTATTTTGCTGCTGCTGCTTCTTTGGTGTCAGCCCAGAGCAGATGCTCACAAGTTTGCTTCTTACTGACCTTTCAAAGCATCATTTTGGGTTTTTTTTTGTATCCCTTTTTGTCCCTCAGAAGGAAGAGTCATATCATATTGACATAGAAGATTCTCAGATAATTTTTAACCAAATATGCCTTTATATGTCTTAATTCTAAAATTTTAATTTCTTTTAAATTCAGAAAGTATGATGAATTTTGGAAGCAAAATACRTATTTCTCATTAGGCAGCCAGGAGTTTGTTTTGGGCTGCAGAATATGAATTATGCAATGAATCTAATTGGTCTCAGTTATGCAGCGAGTTTTTCTTTTTTACAAGCTTTACTTTGCATTTTTGGAYGTCTCTGGCTTGCTCTGGATTATGTGGCCTTCCTACATCTGCCTTTTTTTTCCTGAACTCTTCTTTGGGAGAAAATATTGTCTTTCATTGTCTTCACAATCACAGCTTTAGGCGCTGTCTTTTAGATATGAGGGTTTATGGGAAAATCAGGTTTTTATTTAGTGCATTTTGCATCCTCTTACCATCCCTAGATCCTGTTCTGCGTTGTTGCTTCCAGCCTGGCATCCACTGAYATGTTCCACCAGGGTACACCAAGCCCTACTTTAAGAAACCAGGCACCTCTCAGCACGTTTTATGCCAACAACCACAAAATAGCAATAAGAAATGAGCAAATGTGATAGGGTGGCACAGGCAGCTCTTCTCCAGCGTCACTTCCAAGGAACTGTGTCAGATTTGGTTGGTTCCAAGTCATAGCACCAAGACATTTCTTCAGTGTTGTACAAAAGTGTAGGCTTCACTCAAATGGTTTCTTTTCTAGAGTTTTTTCACTTTTGATGACAAAAATTGGGTCATTTTCTTTTTTTAAACCTCTTGGTAAAAATATTGCATTCCTGACAAAGGCCTGAAGAGCTCCACTGAAACACTACGGCTACAAGCCTGAAAACTTACTTTGCTGCTAAGCTGTCTGGCAGCTTCAGCTTGCTTAGGAACCTGTCACCAGAACACAGGAGGCTCTTTTCTCAGTTTCAGACCCATTCCTTTCCTTTCACTGTTGTTTATCTACAGTGTTGAATGCACAGAAAGGGAGATAAATCACTGCAATTGCTGGCATTTCATATTTAAATAAATGCATCATTGAGGCCTTATGCACTTCCTTTTTGTGGAAAGATAATCGCTGCTCAAACTGAGAGCAGGTCAAAAGTGCACAGAAGCCATCTCAGGGTTAAAAATAAAATAAATAAATAAATAAATAAATAAATAAATAAATAAATAAATAAATAAGTCTGTTGATTCTGGTGTGAGAAATGTACATCTGAACACTCTGCTGTATACATGAGGTGTTTCCTTACTTACCGGACTTAAAATTTTGGAAGAACTTCCTGTGGTGACACATCTCACATCGGAGCTCAGCAGATAATAACAGGGAAGAAGGCTGTGAGTTGGGATTAGCACCGTGCRTGCAGGGTCCTGTTTTAGTGGGACTTGCTGCACCAGTGATGCTGCAAAACGTTAAGGAGCCCAGAGCGAGCATCACCAAAATGCGTAAACATTAGTGAGAAGAAAAAGAAAAAACTGAAGGAAAGTAATCATTTCATGTTTCCTATTCTTTTCCTTCAGGATAGCTGTCACACAGCAAGCAGAGCAGAAACAATACAGCAAACAAGTAGAAGGTGCCTTAGTTGGGTAGACATGAGCAGCACAGGCAGTGGGAGGAGGGAAAGAATGTTGGTGTCCAAGGTTTGACAGGGTCAAGCCTCCTGTCCTGGGCCTTGTGGATAAGCACCCCAAACATGGTGAGGAGGTGTTTTGGGGAAGGGGAACCTCCTGTGGCTGTGGGGAGATCGGGGTTCTCTGCAGCAACCTCCACTCCATGTTCTGAAGGATGGGTTCAAGTCGGTGTGCTCAGTAAAGCCCTAAGCAGGTGGAAGGTGGAGCCTGTGAGGAGCCCAAAATTGCTGGAAACAGGTTGACTCAGAGAATAATGGAAGATAATAACAAGAGACAGCAAGAAGTAGGAACGTGGTACCTAATGTGGCCTGCTCCTGCAAAGGAAAGCAGTGAAAGGCTCAGCTCACTGCCTCCTACAGGAAGGCAGACAAGCTTCATCACGGTGGTGGTTAGGTTAGGTAGCAGGTCTTTTCCAGCTCTGATTTCTGAGATCACACAGCCAGGCATGTTACCTGTAATTAAGCATACCATAAGGAACCATTTACCCAGGGGTGTGCCTTGGCTCTTCTGCTCGTTCCAAAGTTATGCAATTCCCTCCATTAGGCACAGGTCCCTGAGCACAAGCATCGTGACTCACGGAGGGCTGGCTACCTGTCTGACTGCTCGCAGACTCAATTAAACACCGTCACGGAGCAAAACACAGGGTCCATGTGCACTGCAGCATGCCATGGCAGCCTGGTGCATGAAGTTACCTTGTAAAGGTGCCAGGTCATGGGGGAGGGAGGGTGACACCCCTCTGCATGTGTTTATGGAAAGCTAGACATTGCTCYGGCACTATACTAACAATATCAGACTTAATACAAATATTTCTCTCCCTAAAAAAAAAAAAATTAAGAAATAGAAAACTCAGATGTAGAGTGGAAGTGATGACATATGCCAAATACAGTTCTTTTTAAAGGTTTGATCTCTACTAGCTTTGATTTCGATGGTGGCCTTTATCAGTGTCATTTTTAATGTTGCACACTTGGATTGCTGGATGGCAGCAATCCCCAGCACAATGTAGCGGATGGTGTTAAGACTCCAGCCTAATACTTGAGACGCCTTGGTCTTATTCCCTGCTTTGATGGTCTAATCCCAGATTCAAGCCAGCTAAATTTAGGAACTGCCTGAAGWAGGAGCTTTGCTTCCTTTCCGGAGGAGCCAGGGATGATGCTGGGCCATTGTCTCTCTGTGCCTTGTATTTCTTAGAAGCTGGGGAGGGGGCTGAGGAGATTGGGGAAGGGCTGGGAAAATATAAAGAAACTGGAAAAGAAGAACTACTACCAGGCACTGAAGTGAAGGACTAACCCTCAGGTAAAAGCCATCAATTTTCATCTCTGAAATAGGAGAAATGGTCTTTATGCCAAAAAAAGGGTGAGGAGRAGGAATATGTGGAGCATAGTGAGGCATGTTGATGACACTGTAATGGTGACAAGGGCAGGGAACTTTAATTTAGAGACCAACCTCAGCCTGTTTCTTCATGYATAAACGCCATGTACCAAGTAACTCCTGAGAATTTGAACAACGCTAGCCTTTCCTTATGGACTTGTCAGGCCAAAGCTTGGATTCTCTGTTATAATCAGAAAACAAAGTGACAGGCAAGCTGCTATCTTTCCGTAGACCTCTGGAAGAGGCTGGGAGGGTAGGGTGAACCATACACAGGGGAAAGAAGTATTCACAGGTCACCAGTAAAAGCACTGCTTGATCCTTCAGCTTACACTGAAAGGGTCCTCATGAAAGAGAAGAAGAGGTAAAGGGGCAGTTATTGTGATGATGGGCATATGAAGATTAGAGCAGATGKGGTATTTAAGACTCTGCAGTAGGTGGCTACATATCAACACCAGAACATGTACAGAAAAGATCACTGGATTYCCATAGGTGGCTGTTAGGTACTGAAGCTGGCTTCTTTTTCTTGTTATGTTTKTGGTTTTTTTTTTGTTTGCTTGTTTTAAGGGAGTACAGCAAGTGTGTTATTACRTGACTGTGGTAAAGAGCAGTGGACRCTAATGACCATAGCAAATTAATCCTTACAAAAGCTCTATGAGTAGTAGYGTTATTATTAATGCTGGCAAAAGTCTTTAAAGGCAAAGCATGAATAAATGCAAGGTGTTTACATTAGCATTGCAGATGTTTGATAATGAGCAGCCCCATGGACATGCATTTGYTCTCACCCTCTCCTCTGAAGGATGTCACAGGTAAGGAGTGGACAAAGTGTTGTGCTGACCCTGAGGATGACTGTTGACTTTCAGGAAATGTCATCCTACATCCTGCTCTAGCTTTATTGTGGTTGTTGATATTGCTGGTTTCCTTTATTTCTGTAGTAGGAAGCCTGGGGGATTTGGCTTCTATTCATTTGTGGTGGACTTGGGTTGTAATATGCAAAATAGCTTTATATGAAATAAATTACAAAAATATATATGATTACAGAATATATATATAAAATTACAAATTACCAAAAATTACTCTACATAGGAAAGACAGAAGGAAAGATGTGTAAAAAGAATGGGAAAATTAAACATGCTGGGCCGCTTCCCTGTGGTAGACCTGTCATCCAGAAACTATACTAAAATACTGTCTTCCTCTCCCTCTGTCTCTCTTCTGTTTCTCTACATTTCCTAATTTTTTTAAACTGTTCAGTAATTTCTTTCCCATTCCTAACATAAGTTTCCTGAAAGTCTTATTGTTGGGTTGAAAGTAAAATAAGATTCAGAAGAAAATTTCTATTTAGTGACACAGCATGTGAAACTTCCCAGTAGCCTGTGAAACTCGGTGAAGCTTCCTTCCTGGGGTAGAGCTGTGCTTGGAGCAGCCACAGGAGGTACTGCCCCACTCCTGAGTTGTTAGATTTTCCCCTCAAGGAAGAATCAGAAGTATCTCCTTGAAGCCTGACAGGTGGGGCAGCATCCTGCTAGTCAGTGCCAGCTGTCACCCAGTCACCCCAGCAGGCAGCAGCATCCTGAACACTTCACTCTGCCTTGAATTGGTCACTTAATTGGAGAGAGGGACAGGTTGAAATTTGCCCTCAACTTCCTGAGGGCAACTTGTCTGTACAAGTCACTCCACTGTCCTGGTCCCTGCTGTGGATCCCCAAGTTTTATCTTTAAAGTGAGATAAGTTGCCAAGGCTTAGGGTGACTTGCCCAGGGTACCTTAATGGGTCATTTGGACAAGCAAGGTGGRAGCAGATGTGTTTTGTCAGCACACCTCCTGCCCTGGACAGGCTGCTGTGCTCCTCAGCTCCTTRTTTCTTGGGAAAAGTGGTCTGTGAATGTTTAGGAAACATGCTGGACCTTATGAACAGCATCTAGAAAAGAGTCAAGGGATACTTCTGTTTTATTTGTTTACTCAAGAACTCCCAAAGTGGCAGTGTGGTCAGAAGCACTAACAGATTTTTTTGAATGTGGATTCAGGGAATGTTCTGGGGATTTCAGTCTAGGGCAAGGATGCAATCAGTGTGAGACAAATTTTAGTCTGAAGTGAAGGTGTGTATGTGCGTGCTGAAAAATTCTGACCAAGCTACTCAGCTTTTTAAAAGGGGGATGAAGGGAATCTGAAGRTTATAAGCACTTCCCTGGAAAATAAAGCCCTCAAGCCTGGACACACACCCTGTGACATAAAGCAAGCTGTCAGCTAGGTGGCCTACCAAGTTTTATAGTACATTCTTCATCATTGGGAGTTTTTGAAGCCATGAGTTAATTTTTCACTAAAATGGATGTGTTTAGTTCAAACTGGYATTAATTCAGGAAAGCCTTCTCACCTGTGTAGTAAGGCATATCAAATTGGATACTTGTGCTACACCTTTTGATTTATGAATTTATTAATGTTTTCTTCAAATAATATGTTCACTGGATATGTTTCACAGATTGCRAAATATGTTCTGCATGATTGTAAAAACTTGTTGTGGTCAGCAGTTTGCACTGATTTTTGAACGGGAATGAATTTTCCTGTAAAGTACAACTAACTTCCACCCCCTCCTCTTCGCCTCCACCCTGGTTTGTGAATTGGTTCCAATTTAAAATACTTAATCAGGGGAATTTTCAGTGGTTTATATTCTGGGCAGAATTCATAGATTGCAAACTTTCTGTGATCCACTTTATTGCAGCAAGATTCTTTGCAGAAAMATTATACTATGTGTTGCTGTTTTGTGACTGGGACATGTGGTAAATCTACTTCAAGAATGAGTCCATGCCAGATTCCACAATACATTTCTATGTTGTCATGCATATAGAGGAAAATAAGAAACATCTGTCCTTCTTTTTTTAAAATTCATTGAAAAGAAATGTTATAAGCACAAACTAGTATAGGTAGTAGAAGGTAATGCTCAAGTGAAATAAAAAGACCAATTTGGAAGCATATTCTGGAGTTTATTGATAAAAAAGGCAAATAACTAAACATTATTTACTAATAATAAATATTGATGTTTAATATTCTGCATCTCTTTGGGAGTCACTATTGTTTGCCTTGTGACCATGACCTGTGTCTATGTGGAATGCTGTTATCAGTTTCCAGTGTCTGAGATCAATTGCAATTTTTCACCTTGTTAAAGCTTGCTGGTGTGTTTTTAAATGTTTACTCAAATTTCCTGTTTTAGAAATTATTCTTTCTTTAAAAAATACTTTATTCCTGTGTTTTTCCTTAGACCCTCTTTTGGGCCAGGTATCTGTTCACACGGACACATACTTCCCTTCTGTTTGCATTTTTCATGCAGAGCAGCTTCAGCATAATTGTAGGCAAGTTGTTCAGGGCCATAAAAGTTAAAATTGAAAAGATACTACTCACAGGTTAGCATAAAGGAAAGCCAATTCATTTTGCTTTAAGAATGGCAGGCAGGATGAAAAGCTTCATAGACTTGCTCAATATAAATTTTTCTGTAAGCTTACAGGCAGTCCTCTCAATAAAGACAACAGAATTACTGTCATATTTATCATACTGGGGTGTTTCAACTCCATGGGATAAACTTAGTGTTCTTGCTCTGAATACTTGGAAAGCATCCCTATATGTCTCAGTTTTCAGCATTCCAGTAGATTAGGAACAAACTATCTATCTTTTTTCACCCTTCATACTTCATATAGTGATAATGTTTTCCCTGAGTGCTTGTTACAGYTATTTTTTTGGAAAACAGCATGCATTTTTCTGTACAGTATTGGCTGATAACACAACAAGACATAACAGTGCTCTTCCCTTAGATTAAGAAATCTCACTCTAAACAGAATTGAGAGAGTAAGGGTTGCARTGAAATGTTTTAGTTCAGACTTCCTTAATGAACCTAGGCAGCAATTTAATATGCTTTTGGGAAAAGAGGGTTTATAGAAGCAAATTATTTCTGTTGGGGGAAGACAGACCATAATTAAAGAAGCCTCTGTATCATCTTAAAAATACTGCAAAATGTTTTATAACTAAAACTTACTTTATTTCAAAATGCTTTGCAAGTTTGAACACAAATATTTCATCTTCCTAACTGGAATTATTTATTTCGGTTTATTGAAAACTTTGAAAAGAAACTATATTTTTTTTGCAGCAGAACTGTCATCACACCAGATTATCAGTCACATGCATTACCCCTTAGCCTCATATTTATAACCTAATCAAAATTACAGGAAGCTATATAATTGCAAATATTGTTAAAATGTATTTTCACTTTTGTTTCTGATTTTGCCTGGGCAGGGCTTGTCCTGTCTGATACTTGTTTCCACATGATTTCTTGTGATACTGCTGCTTTTGTATGTGCATCAGTAATTAAAAAGTTGGACACAGTGCTATTGACTTTTGTTAAGATCAAAAAAGTAATATTATTGAGTAAATATTAGTCAGATGCAATAAATCATTTACTTGGAATTTCCACTTTATATATGCCCTGCTGTTTTTCTAATACCTCATTAGGTAACTTTTCTCATGCATGGAGATTACCCAAGCACGTATTTCCTTCGCTCTTATGACAATTTTAGTTAGTGTTCATGACAAATTGAAATCGGGCAGTTGTAACAGTTTAGTGAAGATTCAACAAGACAGGAATGTCAAGAGTGCACTAGCTTGTTTTTTAGGAGCACTATCAATGCTCCCTTTATCCTATGGGAACAGCTGTGCCTTTGTTTTGATGGTGCTGTTTTTTGGAAGATGAGTGAATAAGAGACCATTGATACTTTTTCCCCCACAAAATCTCATGTGTGTCCTTTGCCTGGCATGTCGCCCYCTGAAGTGTAAAAATAGCATGTCACTTTGATTTTTACGTATTTGAAGACCTAAAAATGGGGGAGAAGCAGTGAGTACCAACTCTGCAGGTACTAGTGGCTAATTTTACCCTGAGACTCACAGAATGTTGCTATTCCCTGGCAAAGCCGGGGAGCACCACTGCTGGTTCCCAAGCCTCTAACCACTAGGCATGTGTTGATGAAGGATGAGGTAATTTCCAGATGAAGGGTGCACAATGCTGCAAGAGTAGCCGTGGCAGGAGAGCTGGTGGTGGGAATAGTCTCCTCACAGGTTGTTACCACACCGGTGAGCCGTACATGTCTGAGGTAGGTCCCATGCAGGGAAAGAGAAGGGAAGGTGGACGAAAACAATAAATTGYTGCTCTGTGTGTACATATTTTTTTTTCATTCAGTTCTCCCTTTGGTTGCTACAGCACAGACTTTGCGTGACAGATGGCTTATTGTTTCTCTCCTGTAAGCTGCTAAAAAATTTCTGAGCAGAAACTCACAGTGTTCCTTTCAGAAAGGCAGTGTTGCAAGGTCTGGGCTCTGTCCGTGAGCGACCCGAGGTCTAAGTCACGTAGACCACAGGCAAGAAAAAAGCGGTGGGGCTTAGTATGTAGCAATCAAAATTACATTTGCTGCTTGTACTAGACCCTCTTTAATTTTAGTCTGGGATTCAGAAAATGTAATGACTTCCAGATATTGCAAATATTCACATAGAAAAATTTTTATTTTTTTATGTTAGTTGAAGTGAATGGAAACAAATACTGGAAATATAATCTGCTTGTGGAAAATGTCAATTTAATTTTATAGGCCATATAACTACATACTGAGAAGAAGCACAGCATCTTTAGAAATACCCATAATGAATCTYATGCTTTTGTAGACAGTAAAGAATGTAATCAAATTAATTCAATTTTCAAGTGAGATTTTTTTCCAGTAGTTATTACAAAAAATGTGTCTAAATATAAATATATAATATTTATTTCAGCTTAGATACTGGTCATGGCCTGGTCTATGGCCACAGCAGCAAGTGTGTGGCTAGATCATCAGAGGCCCTAAAATCAGGTCAGAGAAGGTACACTACCATAAAAATTGTTATTTAAAATAATGGAGTAAGTCCTGTGGAAATTTTTTTTTTTTCTGAATTCTCTATACCATCATGTAACACAAAGGTTTTTCTGTGGCTGTTTCAGTTTCAGCATAATATTTTTATGGATGTGGGATCACTTTAAAGCTCATCCTGTGGCTTTAATTCATTACATGAAAGCTGACTAATCTTTATGTATATTTGTGGACGTTTTAGCAGGCCCAAAATAACATTAYACTTAATAACAACTTATTCCTTTATTTGTTTTGTTTAAAGATATAATGAATCTTGTAGGCCGGGTTTTATTAGCAATAAATTTCTTTGCAGTTCTCATGCATATCCAGTATCTTACAGAATAATGGAAGAAAGTACTAGAAAAATAACCAGGTRTAGACTTGCAGAAGTAAATAAACCTAAAATTTTTACCTTAAGAGTAAAAGAAAATGTGTTATGTCTCTGGCCTGTCTTTCAAAAGATTTGGTGACATTCTTGTTAGTCCAGAAAGAACAAAGAACTTTCAAAGGTGGACCTGTAAGAAAACAATAGGGGACAATTAAAAAAACAAACAACACCACCAGGAAAAGACAGCTTTTCAGCAGGCTGGTGTGTGGTGCTGAACAAATGAAGAACTGACCCTTATGTATTTAGAGTTGGATAAAGTAAAGGGCTGCTGAAAACAGGGCTGCATGTTTTCAAGTATGACAGTTTCCAAACCTTCTCCAGAAGGTGAGATCCTTCCTCCATCAAAGTTAGTGGGGCTTTATACTGACTCAGCTGGAACCAGGCTCACATTCTGATGATCTGATAAAAGTACTGCTGAAAYGAAGAAAGAATAATGTTCTCAGTCACGATCTGGCTCAGTGTTAGACCTTTGAGTGCTGCAATAGATTTTCAGTTTTCCTGTGAAAAGCTATTACCYGATAGACCTTGTGGTTTGTTTTGGGGTATTTTTGTTGTCATTTATTCTCCTCTAATGATACCTGTACCAACTTCCCCAGATATGAATGAAATAAGGAGTTCCATYGGTGACAAAATTCTTGCTAACGACTTAAGTGTGTTCAGGGAAGGRAGGAGGATTTGTGCTCAGCAAATGAGATCAAGCTCACAAGCTCTTATTTTATTCCTTCTTTTACTTGGAGCTTCATAACAAGGATGATTTATTTGCAAATGAATTACTTTAATAATAGGTTTTGTGTTACACAGAACATAGACAATCCTGACCCCATCTCTGCAGCTGTAAAAGTAAGAGTGTGGGTGTAGTTGTCTGGTGGCTGGCCAGGATGATCCAGCTCAAGGGGGTGGATAAAATAACATTTACACTTAGAGTAACTGTTTAAAAATGTAATTTGAGTTCTGCCAAATCCTCCAAGTTCATTTTGGGAATCCAGCTTGCTAGGGTTGCCAGCACTCAACTCCTCTCACCCTAGTTTTTTGCAAGTTACCTCCTTCTGCCAGAAGCATTTTGCTGCAATACTCWCCCTGCAGAGCACAGGGTTCCTCCACCAGCCTCGCTCTGTAGATGGTTACGGTGGGACACTCAGTGCTGTCAGCCTGCCCGAGCGAGCAGTGACTGAGGCTGGCCCGTGAGACGCGGCTCGGAGGGAGGACGCAATCCCAGAGGAAGTGTTCCACTTACAGACAGCTCTGTTTGTGTCTGCTGCAGTAAATGCTCCCGAGCCAAGTAAGGTCAGGCATTTGTTGGATCCTCGAGAAAGCATGTGGTGGAGAGGATGGAGGCTTGGAAGTTGGAACTTACTCTTCTGAGCTGRAATTGCAGAGGCATTCCCAGGCAATGTGGGCAAGAGGAACCAGGCACCTTGTCTAACAACAGCACAGAATGAGGTCTTGAACACTTTGCAGTCTCGTGGCTGCTTAAAAAGGGGCAAGGGTTGTCTGAAATAGCCTGATCATTCCAGCTGGACTATGTGCTTCACTCTCCCGGTGTTTCTGCTTAGGCAGCACTTGTTTGAGGACACAGGGTGATSCTGCACAAGCTGCCACACACAGAGCTTTGCTGTGGCTTGTCCTTGCAGCCCCAACCTGCCTCACCACTGCGCTGAGCAGCTGTGAAGTGCTGTAGCACTTCTGAACAAAAGGTGCAAGGCAGCATTTATGGATAGGAATAGCAATCATTTCTAGCAGCATACTGTGAGCTGTGCTGAGTTATGTAAATTGGTGGATTGTAGGGGTTTTTTAGATAAAGAGCCCAAGCACTGTGGTGTTTGGACTGCTGCTGCAGACAAAATTGTTTTGAAGAGTCTGCAGTCTCTGCTGTTTTAAGGCTCATATTCACAGCCCATTCAATCCAGATTTTGGGGCTACTCACAGAGTTCTTGATAACACCAACCTATGGCATGGCAGCATCCGCAACTAATGCTGAATTTTTCACACAGCCTAAGACTTTAGGGTCTACTGTCTGCCCTTCCTTTGTTATAACATCATACTTCTCCACTTTGGATAAAATATTTTTTTTCAAATCAGCATCTAGTGGTGAACACATCAGAGATGTAGAAGCATGYCTTCTGTGACTTATGGACATTGCAAATTATTTCTTCAAGTTGTAAAGTCAACCTTTTTGCCTTGAATTTGGCAAAGTTTTTTAAGTTAAAAAGGTGGTGTTCTTTTTTCAGATTAAAGAGCATTCTTATTTTTCTTAGTGGAGGTACACATATGAACACATGGTCTTCAAGGCAGCCTTATTTTGTGTCTGGATCCTGGAGTGACAAGATTTGTGATCTTCTTTTGTCCACCACCTTCTTTTATCTAATACATTTGGAATACTTCACTGATTTCAAACAAATGTGAAATATTGTAGAAGTTTCAAAGACGAGACTTCATTCTGGCTTGATGAAATATTGGTCTGGGTGGAGGAGAGAGACTCAAAGAAGGGAGAGCTCAGCTGTCACGATCTGGCAGCACACGGCCAGTCAGTGAGAGTGAATGTATTTACAGGCCACCTGCAGGGTAAGTTAGGGGAGTCATAAGTTAGGGGAGTCATAAGAGACACGAAACTAGGGAGAGTTTTCCTCAAGTTCTGTTTACATCAAACCCCTTTACACCAAAAATTGATATGAATTGACCCATCAGGAATTTTGCTGTTCATAGAAGATTTTCTTTTCTTAAAAAATAAAATTAATCATTTTTCATTCATTAAACTTTTCAGTAAATTACGTTTTCTTCTGCTGTCAAGTCCTCTATGTCTTATTGTCTCTCCCTTTTACTCTCTGCAAACGTTTCAGCCCCGAAAGTATAAGTACCAGACAGTGTGTAGAAAACTGTTGTTGATTTTAACAGTGTCTTATTCACACCCTTACTTTATCCTTTCTTCAAAAYTTTTCAGTTTTCTTGCTGCTGCTTTGAAAGGTGAATTCTGCCTATCTGTCATGAACCCCAATTAGACCTTGTAGCTGATAATTTCTAACMTGGTGCCTACCCACTTCTGCAGACAGGCTGTTTCTGACACCATGGCCATGCTTGGCTCTAGACACAGTCTCTGGAATAATGTATGGAGTTCTCCAGGTCACTCTATTCAGCCACTGTGGTCTTCCCAGCAGAGAGAGAAGCCCTAAGTCAAATTAGTTTTAACTGATAATTATTTTTTATTTACTTCCACTGAAGTAAAATGCCACAATACCTCTTTTCAACACAGACATAAACACTCAGAAATAGAAAGGAAGTGAAAAAAAGACTTTCTATCATACTTGAGAGAAAAAATTATGCCACTCATGAACAACTTATAAGACAGCACTGAGGCCAATGTAATAATCTTTTAGAATAAATCTGTTCAGTTTCCATAAAATACTGATCTTCAGTTATTCTGCAACAGTGAAAAAAGTAGTGGTTGCCTGAGGTCCTACATTGTGCCAGATGGCCATCAGTGTCTTTAGAACCATTGCATGTAGACTTTATTAAAATGTAACTTAGATATTAATTTTATTCTGAATTATATTTTCCTTACTGGGAGAATATTCTCAGAAAGTTTAGGTTCAACAAAAGACGTTGGATATTCCTTTACAAATTTCCTTTAAAACTCTGCATTTTCTACAGGAAACTGGGATTTTGGTTTTTAAAGGAAATTCATCATAAAAATCTTCAACACCTTTAAATAAGGTGTTGATATTTCTTTTTCTCTCCACAAGCTTTTATTAAAGCCTTGACCAACTCAATGTGATTCAAACGCTGAAATTTCCACTCACTATTAGCACAGAATTTATAGAATCATGCAGCCAAAAATCTGGAAGACATTGACTAAACTGTACCCCAATCTTCAGCACTTGCAAGTCAGTTTAACCAGGAGGAAACATGAGACTGTGAAATCGTTTGCACATTCAAATAAGTGAAAATTAATTGTGAGGAAATTTTCCTATCTCCATTCACTAAATGAATTCAATCAACAAGATGTGCTTGAGGTATCAATTGAAGCAAGCATCTAGGACTATGTTGCTTTAATTAGGAAATGGCAGTTTCAAATGCTACTTTWGAATYCAGTCCAAGGTTTTCAGTGTATACMGACCGTTTCCAAAACACACTTTTAAATAGTAGAGCTTCCACTCTGGTTTTGAGTATTGCAGTTTTTGATGAGCTGTTCTGGTCTGGAGCTAGTAATCAAGTCTAGAACTTGCTGGACTTCTCCCAGCAGAAAAATCATCATCCGCTTACTCTTAATGTTGTCTGGATTTGTTAAGTCTGTCYTGCAATCTTTGTCTCTGGGATAACATGCAATGCAGTCATCTCATGGGAATATGGAAAGATTTTCAGTTGTAATAATAACATTCAAGTGAGCTTTTTATGAAAAATCTTCCTTGTGGCAATAAAAGAGGTCAACTTCCCTGAAACTAAATTTTCACAGCAATCTACAAAGTTTTTGATATATCACTCCTGTTGAATTTTAATAGGGATCGAGTGCTTGAGTTTGTATGCAGTTAAGATATTTGATTTACATCCAGACCATGGGTCTGTTTCTTTGAGCTTCCCAACATACAACAGATGTATTGGTAAGAACAAATAGTATTTGTGTGGATACAGCACAGCATGAAATYACCAGCTTTTGTGATTGTGTTACTTATGGATTTAACTGGTTTAAAAAGATCTTTTCACGCACTTGCAACTTCTCTGGTTGTTAAGAAGATGAGCAGATATGTGAACATAAAATTATTCCATGCTGTGCTTAGGCTGAGCAAAAATTTTTGCATTTCAGAGAGACAGATGCTTTTTAATTATTGGTTTGGTTTTTTTTTTTTATTTTGGTAAATTTGAAACTTCTTTTTGTTCCTCTGCTTTTTTATTGCCTTTATCAGCCCAACACAATCTGACACGATGAACTTAAATAATATTCACCCAAAAAAACCATGCCCTTATTAACACCATACTAGGAAAACACTATACTACAYGAAATGTCTGTTGGTTTTGAAAAGCACTGTCTTTCTCAAATCTTGCAGGGATTTTGATTTCTGAAGGGCCTAAAGAGCTTCTCAGACAACACTACATGCATGTAGCATGACAGGCACCTTGTTGCCTCTTTATCCACAAACATTTTTGGACAAAAGTCTAAGACACCTGCTGTCCGAGCTACCAGATGCCTTTTTCTAGGAAGGAGATGCTGGTCTCTTCTGCTTTTCTTGGCACCTTTAAAAACACTTGGAGACTCCACAATACCTGTGTTCTTATTGCTCYTACTGCAGGGAAGACCAGCTATTTATTGTCAAAGCTGGGCTCTTTGAACCCAGGCTTGCTTTATTCCCTGGAGATTGAAGATTTTATGACGGTGAGTGTGTCGTTCATACATCAAAAAGTAGATGTGTTTTGAAACATGTGCACAAAAAATGTCTGATCAGAAGGCCCCAGTGTCCAAGGTGTGGAGGTGGATACTGCAGAGAGATGGGAGAGGGGGTTATATAAGWTGCTAAGAAAGCTGAGAAATGGAGCTGAGTCACACATTTCTGACCATGCTGTCTCCAAGTTTTATAGACATTCTTTCCTACCAGGGCAGCAGGCAGCAKGGCTCACCCTGTGAGCTGTGCAAAGTCTCTCTGGCTGGACAGGGAGTCTTGCTGGCCGGAGTAGTCTTACTCTGTCTCACAAGATCATTACTGTGCAGGCTTCTTGTAGCTGTAATAAACTTTCATCCCACAGAGGGGTTGTAAGATCTGGTCCCTGGTGGGCTGGGTTTCTTTTCTTGGTGTGGTGTGTAAATAGACAGATTTCTCTTTTGCACTGCTAGTACTGTTAGCTGGTTGTTACATGACACTTTTTAAGAGCTATTTAAAATCTCAGCTGACTGAAATGCGGCATGGGGAAAGTCTGTTTGGTATTTTGTCACACAAAACATTGCGTTTATTCTTAACTAAATGAAAAAAATCTAAACTCTTTGTTTTAATGTGGGCAGGGGAATTCTTCAGGTTTCTAAATTTACCAAGTGTTCTTCCTGAGTGATTAACTGTTCCCACATTTGTAAAAAGTAGGGATGAGAAAACAGTGGAAGAGGTTTTGAAAATTGCCCTGGACATTAAAGGTTGTCTTCTGATTGTTTTTTCTTGGTCTAATTCTAGTAAAAATTTCTCAAGTCACAATATTGTGCTGCCCTCTCCTAAATGTCTTCTATGAAAATAAGTTGTGTTGGGAACATTTGTATCAAGTTGGTCTGTTTTGCATTATAAAGCATTTTTGTGTCGTAAAGGATCAGGTCTTTACCTCCATCATTAAACATGAAGGAATAGAAACTCAGCTGGCCTGCATTGGCCTAGTTCCATGGAATTTACTGCTGTGAACAAGTTAAAGATTTCACCCTTTGCAATAAGATTTTTCCTTATGAGATTTATTTTATTTTGGTTATGTAAATAATACTTGAAATAGAAAAGAAAAAAAACAATTATTGATTCAGCCTGGATTAACTCATGGAAGAAATCACGTGCAAGGCAAATTGCAAAATCACAGCTCCAGCTGGAGCAGTCTGCAAGTGGGAGCACAGCACCACGCTGTGTGGCTCCACCTGGGATTTGCCCACATGGCTGGGATAGCTGTAAGCTAACTTAAACACCTGCTTAGAGAATGCCCAGGTAATTGAATCTTAGCTTCAGCCTGTGTGTGTAATGAAACATGGCCCTCTCCTCAGTGCTGCCTCCCAGGAACCAGCAGGCAGGTTCCTGGCAAATGCACAGCTCTCCAGGCAGAATGGCACCAGCCCTGCCTGGTTCCTGGCCACCCTGGCAGAGCTGCTGCCATTAGCCAGGCATGACAAGGACTGAGTCAGTGACAACAGCAGCAGTGGCAATACCCAGACCCTGGTGCAGCACCAGCATCCCTGCTCACAGTCCCAAAGCCAGGGCAGCCCATTCCTAACAAGCTCTGCTAGGAAAGCCTACTGATTTATTTATTTATGGGTTTTTGTCAGCCAGCCATGAATTATTATCAAAAATAACTTCCAGGCTGATGGCAGCCACTTTTGTCATCTTGTTAGAGCTGGAGCTTGRTTTTGACTCCTGCTTTGCTGCTCCTTGTGCTGACAGCCAGCCACATTTTAAGACACATGAAGATACCATAAGTTGAGGACAGAAACCACAAACTTCTAAATASCCTGGCATTTCCTTGTATGATCAGGCTCCTCCTTCCTTCAGAAATCTCTCCCTAACTTTCCCATTCAGTTACCCACACAGTAAATGGTTGCTCCTCTTTATAGGGTATTTTCTTTGAGTCCCTGATAATTTTACTGGCGTCTGGAGCTTTTTTTTCTATTTTCCTCCATCATTCTTTGAAAATTGTCCCAGCTGAGTTGCGGTAGCATGGAGAGTCCCAGCAGAGTGCTGTAGARCTGCACTCTGCTGCAGTCCTCAGGTCTCTGCTGAGCAGTTGGAGGGTATTTAGGCATGGCATTCTGAAGTGGAGTGGACAGATGATTTCTTTCAAAAAAGAAAAGTAGAAAACACGAAAAATCATTATTTGGGATGTCTGACAACTACTGTGAGGYTCTTTGAAAGGGGTGAAGTGGTGGTTTTAGAGGTTGTAATTCCATGGGCTAAACCAAGAAGGCAGGAAGCTCCCCTCGGTTGCTTTGTGGTAGTCAGACTAAGTTTCACCTTGTCCTTTCTAGCAAAGAAGAAAAATGCACCGTTGAAAGTGGTAATTTGGGCCAAAAATACAAGTAAAGTCTACAAAAGCAAGTGCTGGGGAAGTGCTGCCTCTCTTCAGCTTGGTGCAACTGTTCATGTATGCATGGACTTAACTATTTTACTTAACCAGGAACAGTACATCCTGCTAGATGGTATAAAATCCGGGACAAGCTTCCTTTCTTCTCCAGAGCACAGGACCTGTTCTCCAGCATGGCAAGCACCTCTGGCAGAGCACTGGCTTCACAAGGATTTGCAATGGTACTTACTTTCTGCTAGCCCACCAAATGAAAAAACCTATAGAATTAAGAAAGAAAAATGAGGTCAGGGCAGCAGTGAAGGGAATGTCTGAGAATACCACCTCTGGCTGCTGCCTCACTGAACCAGGCAGCACTCAGACAACCTTTCCTTGATAGTGTACTCCTGAGATTAACACATGTGATGTAAATCTCTGTTTTCTTCCTTTAATTACCAAGCTCTTTAAGATGAAGCAATATAWTCTTAAAAGATCTTTAATTAAATAACCAGATAAGATATTTTAAATTAATGGACTTAATAAAAGGTCTTTAGAGAGGTTCTTTAGTTTTCTTTTTAAATAATTCTGGAGAGTTCACCACAGAGGTCCCCTGTTTTGATGTCAATTGYCCAGAGAACAAGGCACAGTACAAGCTCGAGCTCAGTCACTTCTCTCACRGATGCATGTGCAAACACGGAGTTGCACAGGAAGTTTACAGAAAAAGCCAGACTGCTGTGACAGTAGGTTATGACAGAACAGGTTTTGGTCATTGAACTTTTTAGTTTTGATTCCTGTGTAGCGTTATCCCTGGTTTTGGGAACTAGCTAAATTGCTTACTTATTTAAGAGACTCCAGCAAAGAACTCACAATGACAACATTAATTCAGATCATTTACTGCCTTTTTCTGAAGAACAAATGGACTCAGTGGATTTTTATTTTAGCCTAATCTCTTTTTAAAGTCTGATCAAATAGTTTGGGAATGCTGAGTTCCACATACAAAATGTTGCTTATGACCAATTAGGCCATAATGCTGTCTCTGTTCTTGTTTTGGGTGAACTCTGTATTAAGCAAAGGACAGACTTGTAGGTCTCTGAATGTCCTGGTGCCAGCACATATTAATTTGTAGCTCTCTCATATTCTCCATGATCACGGAAACATAGACAAAGCTTATGAAATAGCTTATGAAATACTTCCACCAGCATTGTTGTGAGAAGAAACACTCTGCTGAGGATGCAGCTTCAGAGTTCTTCCATTAATTTGACTTCTTTTTCTTCTCCAAACCAGGGTAAGTTCTACTGCTAAGAGCATTTTTTATAGCTGTTCCTACACCAGGGCTAATTACTGCACAAGAGATCTCCATAATTGGCCACATAGCCATGTACCTTATATTCAGAATTGGGCAGTAACAAAAACCAGTGGAAGAGATAAGAGAAATTATGCAGAGTTCCTGAAGGCACCCTCAGGAGCCTTTCTAGGTTTGGAAATCCTGAGCCGTGATTTGAATACAACCTGTTGTGTTTAAAATATATGTGGCTCTGATCAGTTTAGGTTTTGATCAAGATGTGGACCTTTTGCAGAGGTTGGAAATGTATTTCCTTGTGTTGGTTTGAAGCCTGCTRCTTGAAAATTTGATTGATTACTGTCTATTTCCTCCATGTTAAGGAGAAGGGAATAACCATCCCCTGTTTATTTCCCCTGTTTCTTTCATGATTTAATAGATTTTCATTGCATATCCTGTGCTGTCTTGTAGTCTTGAAGTTCTACTACTGCCTTCAGGAAAAAGAATCTCTGAATATATCCATAGATGAATGCAGTGGGAAAACATTTTCTTCTTTAAATCACTTCTGRTATTTCTTATAAAGCCTCCAGAGCAGTATGTTGACATTTTCCCAGTGATATCAACATCKCTTTTCAACATGGTAATGGCTATTTTGGAGCCTACTACAGGTACAGTTAAGGCAATTTACACAGTACACTATTTTWAATGTACCAATCCAGCTGCAACATAAAAAAGTTACAAAATCAAAACCCTTACGCCTATACTAGTKCTGAAAAAGTATAATTCCATGATAAAGCATGACTTTGTTTTTTGAGTTTTAATTGTCAATATGTCTTAACTCTGATTACCTATTTTGAGTCAGCTATTACAAACTGCAACTTACCTYCTAGGGCAAACATACAGCACGCTGTTCACAAATGCTTGAATACATCACATCTTTCATATTGCTGTAGTATTATTAGAACTATGTGAACATTTGTAGGATTTGCATGCCTGTTCTTGGGGGTTTTTTTCTGTTCTTTTTTTCCCTTGTAATTTTTTGGTGAATTTTATGTCAACAGTTTAATAATTGGTTGTCAGAAGTTCGTGATCTACAGTAGATAGCTATTGATTTACAGTTCGTTGCGACTTAAGATTTAAAATATGTATTAATTATGCAAACTATGCAATCAGGCTACACATTGGCTCTTAATTTAGGACTGGCTCAAGCACAACAGACTGCTAATTGTGTGATGTATGTTGCTAATTGAATTGTTTAATGTAGCTGTTRACCATAAAAGAAGCATAGAGTTTGTAATCTCTCCTGACAAAGAAGTGTGCACCTGCCAGAAATGCTGCCTTTAGGATGGGAATATTTGAGTGCTTTTAAAAAGCAATCTCTTAGGACATGGTTCCTGCGTTGCTGAACCATGCATGCCCTCAAAGGTAAATGCATGGTTTTGGGTGGAGGGAGGAAAGAGAGTTTGCATCTACCAGCAAAATTAAATTCCCTTCTCTCCAACCTTCCTCCACTTTGCTCATTCTGATACCATTTCTCTCAACGATTTGAGCCCTAAATACATATATAGAGAGAGTGATTAGGATGGCTCCACACACGGTCTGCTTATGTGTGGTTCTGCATAGACAAAAGGTCACTAATGTGAGGACTGAAATAGCTAGCTCGGTCACTGAGGCTGTGTGTGGCACACTTCATTGTTGGCAGGCTGAGCTCTGTGTACCCCTTACCCTGCCTGTGGGAGAACTCACCAGGCTTTGTTTCAAAAATTATTGAAACGACCTTGCAAGTAGCCAATTAACTCTATTTAAATACTTGCTAATGGCCAGAGAACAAGCCCAGTGCAAACCAAAGCTAAATCTTCAAATGCTGTTTTGCCAATAATTAGACTCAGGGCCTGCAAGCAGTGACCTGCTATTACAGTTTGCCTGAAAGCCCTGACAAAAGTGGTATTGAATGCAGGGCTGTCATGAGAGAGCTGCAGTTGCATTCATTGACATTATGCCTGAGGGTAAGAGACTTGCATATACAAGGTGCAGAAAACACTTAATTTACTTGTTAAATCAGTTCCCTTTGCTGTTTCTCATTAGCAAAAGTATTTGCCAACTGTTACTGTAGATCCTGCTAAAATTTCAGGGAAACAGTTTCTTTTTGCTCCTGTTTTTGCAGGTTGGATGTTTGTGTTGCAGAAATTTTGGGTGGAGATTTCTGAWTGCGAAAAGGAAGGACCTGCTCTCTCCTGGGCTGCCTGGGTGAGCAGATCTGAAATGAGCCACTCAGCAATGTGCTCTTCTTTTAGGTGTTCAAACAACCCCATAGAGCTTTTCCTGTCAATGTCTGAAACCACCCTGAAAGTAATAAGTAGAACATTTTATATCTGCCTTTGAAGGGAGGTGTGTGCCTGTACTTTCCAGTTCGATATGGTTCTGGATGTAGCACTTATCTTTCTAAAAGACTTTGTGGACATGTAAAGTATTTTCCATGTAACAAGTTTCTTATTTGTAGCAAAAGAATTTMTTTCCTTTTCAATCCTCTGTTTTACCATGAGTTTGCACTTGGCTTGCACRTTGTTGGTTTTGGTCAATACAGACATACTACAGGTTTAATTGTATGTATTAAAATGCCTAGACTGTGAAGAGCTTTCATGAAAATATGATGCTATCCTAGCAGAAAAACTACAGATTTGTAAATTCTCAAATGGCACCTAATTTCTAGTCCTTTTTTTTTTTTTTTTTTTTTTTTTTTTTTTTTTTTTTTTTTTTTTTTTTATGTCACTACTTTACTTGTAAAGTTACAAAAATGTAACCCAAAATTTGGTTTTTGCCCTTCATACTTACAAGCCAAAATTATTTGAGCAAAGCCAAACTCTCTGAAGTAGATTACATGGCAAATTTAATCAGGCATTACTGCTAGACTTCAAACCATTGGACAAGGATTCTCATTTCTAAGACTTTTTCATTGTTCCACTATGGACAGGCAAAGTTGGATGCAGGACACTCTTTTTTACTCTCTAGAACCAGATGATCGGGAAGGAAATCATTCAAAAGGAAAGAATTATGCACATTTTGCCTCTGTGTGTCTTAGCCTGGTTCACCAGTCATTGTTCCAAATCTGCTCAAGAAGGATTCCCTTGCTTTTGAAAGGCTTAGTTCATTGTAGAGGTAAGAGTAGTCTTAAGTAGGCTTAAATTTAGCCATGGATTCAAGCTATGCCAAATAGTTTTTGCAAAGTTGGAATCATCATTCTATTAAAGCTTTACCTATGCTTTGTTCTTCAGGAGAGTAATGCACCACCATTGTGACCTCATCTACTTACTGTCAGTAAAATAATTGTGAGGGCAATGGAAAGGGTTGTTATGTTTTTTTTTTCCCCCCAAGAGATCTGATTAGAGGAAAAAAATACAGTGAGTAGCATCACCCCATAAGCAATTACTGCCCCTATGCTTGATTATTTACTAGCAACTATGATGTAGGTCATGTAGAAATTAGGGCTTCTTTTCTCCTAAAGACRGTGCGATCAAAAGCCCAAGTGAGGTGGATCTACACCAATGCACACAGAACGGGCAAGAAGCAGGAGGAGTAGAAAGCCACTGTCTACAGGAAAACTGACTCAATTGCCACCACAGAGACATGGAGGGGAAGACTCCCCCAACTGAAATGCTGCAATGGATGTCTGTAAACACTTCAGAAGGGACAGGCAAGGAAGGCGAGGTGGTGGGGTAGCCCTATATATAAGGGAGAGCTTTGATTGTCTACAGCTTAGTGATGATGGAGTTGAGCGTTTATGAGYAAGAATTTGGRGGAAGGCSAACAAGGCAGGTATCCTGGCAGGATTCTGTTACAGACCACCGAGCCAGGGTGAAAAGGCAGCTGAAATACTCTATAAGCATGTGGGAGAACTCTCACAAGTCACTGGCCCTTTGGGGAGACTTCAGCTTATCTGAAATCTGCTGGAAATAAAACACAGCAGAGGACACTGTGTAGGAGGTCCCTRGAGTTTATGGCAGATAACTGCCTGRCATAGCTGGTGAAGGAGCCAGGTCCACTACTGGATCTGGTGCTTGTGTGCTTGGAGGCACAACAACCCCAGGCAGTGCCACAGGCTGGGGCAGAGTGGCTGGAAAGCTGCCCAGCAGAAAAGGACCTGGGGKTGCTGGTGACAGCAGCTGAACATGAGACAGCATGTGCCCAGTAATCTGCTGGTGCTGCTCCATTCCCTCTAAGCAGAGCTACTCCTCTGTGGGTAAGGCAACTGGGTGGCTATGGATGTCAGGGAGCAGGAGATAAAGGAGATGCAGGCTGTGYGTGCACTGACAATAAATAAATGGAAAGGATGTTTTGAAGAGAGAAGAGGGTATGTTAAGGAAAAGAAGAAATGGATGTRTTCCAGGAGGAGAAGGAGGAGGCAGGGTGAGATGACTGTGTCCCWTAGAGAGCCCCAGATGTCCAAGGCAGCCATCTCATATAGCACAGTGGCTGGTTTGCCCCTCTGCAGCTGTGGGGTCATTTCAGGAATGGTCCTCATAGGCTCCAGAGGAAGCTAGGCAGCTGTGCTCTGCCCTTGAGATGAACATCATGACGTGATTGAAGGGCCACAAGGAGGAGAGCAGTAACCAGCAAACATGGCAGATTCCTCAGGGCTCCTGTTGTTGACAGGTCTAGCTAAGGCAGGAGGTAATATACTGTTATTCCAAGAAACTTTAATGATTTTAGCAGTTGGCTTGCAAGGAACCTGGAATTTTTTTTATTTTTCTGCATAGTAATAGCAGGTTTCTTGGGGTGTCATGAATACATTATCTTCACTTTGCTATGATGTTTTAGATTTTATTTGATTTCTTCTTCTACACCACTGTGATATCTTGGTAATTCAAAATATAACTATTTTCCTTAACAATTAGGAGATTTTTAGCGCAACTTGTGKGTAATTTTATACAAGTGCCTGAGAACTAGACTGCTAAGTCTGCTCCATTTCCTCTAAGAAAGGTTTCTTGCTCTGGTGAAACTAACTGCTTTCGTTTCCAAAGTGGTTAGAGAAAGGTGGGGTATGATGCATGTTTACGTGTGTATATCCCATACGCACATAATTCCACATAAAATATGTTTTTCTGTACATGATGATAGAACATKGGTATAATGATGCATATTTAGAGTATGGGTATAACTTTTGTTCTCATTMATATGATTTGGTGACAGGTAGTATRTGTTTATAGTAGATACATTCAAGTATCTGTGGSACTATACAGGCCCAGCCTGCACTGGCCACCAGCTGTGGCCAGACTGGTGCTTTCTAGGCAGCTCTTGCAAGTGTTCAAGACTAGCTCTGAAATTWAGGGATGTTCAGGGAGATTCACAATGGTAGGTTGCTCTTACTGTAGGTTTTTACGTTTTTCTTGGCCAAGCATTGATACAGGTTGCCCAGAGATAGGGAGTCTCCATCCCTGGGGATACTCAAAAGTCATCTGTGCATGGTTGTGGACAACTAACTCCAGGTGGCTCTGTTTGAGCAGGAGGGTTCCAGAGGCCCCTTCCAACCTCAAGTATTCTGTGGTTCTGTGATTCTGCTCCACACTGGAGCTCTTTCATACCTATGTTCATGTTTAGCAAGATTTAAAAAACTCYCCCTGTGTTTTAAGCACATCCATCATTCCCTTAAGAAGAAGTAACTAAAGGAATACATTTTTTTTTCTGGGAAGATATGAACTCTCAAGATACTTCCATCTATTATATCTTCCGTGGTTCTACTGCCTAGATTTGATTTGCTCAGGACTAATGGCAGGCCTTCCAAAAAGAGGGTTATTCATGTGGAAGTTGCTGCTGCTTTCTGTCTAGCAGAGATATGCCAGGCAGTTCCTAGGATTTGGTGTAATCTTTTTTCTACTAACTTCTTAATTAACTTAGCAAAGCATGCCYTGTATTTGATCTAGCTCAGCCATCCACTTGGATGGCTCACAAGTTGAGCTTTCTGAATTGGAAAGGAATGCCAAGCACCCAGACAACATTGGCACTGCACAGGGAGAAGGGAAGGGTTCCACTGTGGCAGGAAAACAATCCATCTGGTGCTTTTTGTCTCAATCTGAAAACAATTTGCATGGTCAATTTGCCCATGCCTGTTCCTTAGAACCTGTGATCCTCACCCTTAGCCCAACTGTTCCAGTGCAATTTTGCCCCTTTRAGCTCTCTATATAAGTTTGAGTTTCAATGCAACTAGTAATGTCCTAGTGTAGAGGAATTTTCTTGATGTGCTAAGAGTACTGGCTTCCTTCTCATCCCAGCATCAGGAGACAAAAAGGGATTGACTCCAAGGCCRTCCTATGCACTGGAAGCCAATTATCCTGTGGGAGCTGTGGCAGTGGTCTGTGCCTCCCAGTCCAGCTCCTTTGCTCCTGAGGCTGTCACTCTTTGCTTCCTTCTTGTCCCTCTGCTCTGCTGCATTCCCCCTGGCTTGAAAATACCTCAGCACTGGGGCTCCTGCCACTTAGTATGTGCATGATTTAGGGCATATCCCTCTTTCCACGCACGTACATTGCATTTTGAGGTGTAAATCAGGATTAGCAGTGCAGTCCCATTGTAGGCTGAGCCCAATATCTGCTTTCCTCAGATAGAAGGAAAAGTAAACAGTGACGGGCTGGCAATATTTGCCATACAGCAGCCTTGTGCAGCCTGTGGTTTGCAGTCCATAAGACATAGGAAGATGAATGGGGATATGATGGCTACAAAACACCCTRCCTTCTGGTCAAAGCAATGGGAATGTAACTTTTCTCACAAGCAATGTGCAAGAGAAAGTGTGCATCTAATAACAAAAAGAGATAAAAGGACAGTGGTTTCTCTTMCCCTACTATGGTAGATGGCTCTTTCATTTTAAAATGGCTGGAAAACACTGCTTTCAAGCATTCAGCCTGCTAGCAGGAATTGATCCTCTGGGAAATAGTCCATGTCAAGCATAAGCAAGTTTTTAAAATGTAATGGCTAGCTGATTGTGRCCAGTAAATACAGGTAGGTGAGACTAGCTGATTTATATTTTTAAACAGACTTACCACAGCTCTTGACTTGGTGGCCATGACAAAGCCCAAGACGGGTGGCTGGCTATTACAGAGGAACCATTCCTGACTACTTTAAGAGGGGTTGCTTTYGGCAGTGCTTGTAGAAACCAAATTGCCTCTGTGTGGTATCTGGTCATCTCATTCTTGAACGAAAGTACAAATCTCATGGCAGGTTCTGTGGTTGCAGTTACAAGGCTGAGGATGACACTGAGAGTTGGGGCTGGAAAGGACTTTTTCCCCTGGGTCAACACTGGGGCGGCTCTGCAGCAGAAAAAATGCAAGAGTAAATCCAAGTCAGAGAGTACTGAGACGRATTCTGGTCTCCAGGTTTTTTTCTGACCAAATCCCTAAGTATCTTTGTYGGGATACAAATGAATAGGTTTTTGAGTGTCAACTTTACTGAGCAGTGGAGCAGTAAAGGAATTTGTCTACTTCTCCTGTCACTACCTTGACCAAGATAGAGGCAGTCAGGAGGACCTCAGCCTCTCCTCTGGAAGTTGTTCCACTTTGGATAAACAATTAACATTTACAAGAAGAGGGACTGGTGATCAGGAAGTCTAACCTCTCAAAAGAAGGGCAGCCTACTGATTCATGCACACATGTGTCCTCTCTCTCAATGAATAGTTAATGTTTTATTAAGGGTGGAAATGTTCCAAGGGGATRATTCAAATCTTCTCCCTGTATCCAATACTTGGCTTTCAGCTAATATGCTTTTTGTTCCATTAGAAATGTCATTGCTTTTACACAACTCCTTCTTCTCCTCATCTAAATGCCCTTCTTTSTTTCAGTTGATTTTTGTTTTGTTATTTGCTCAAAACCTGCCCTCTCCATTGCTCCTTGACCCTGAGAGAAGGAGATCTGTGCATCCATTATATTTGAGTTTAACAGAGTCTATGGAAGGGCCAAAGATAGATTTTCCTCTGAACCAAGCTGGGGAGTGCTAAAGTGTTCCTATCTCCACACTGTCTCCCAAAGCACTTGTAATATATTGCCCTCCACCTGGTCCACAGCCCTTGAGGAGCCTGKAGTTATTTGGCACTTCTTGGCAGGCTGTTTCAGAAATTAGCAGAAGTTCAAGGGTCCAGTCAGTCCTCATCAAACTCATTTTCACCATTGCCCACCTTCTGCCTCKCTTAGAGTGGTTTTGAAAGAGGAAACACAAACTACAAGTGGTAATCAGCATGTGCAGGCAGTGGGGCATGCCTCATTGCTTTGCAGAGGGAGAAACCCTGAGGGAAATCCCAAGCTGAAGACATACACATCACCTTTATTCAGTGGAAAATAGCCCCAGCCCCAGCCTGTACCTGAACCTAACCTGGATTCACATAAAAAAAACATCTACTTTTCAGGACTGTGATGTTTTACTGGGGCTGTGATGTTTCAGTACAGGGTTTTGTGCTGAGGTTGTAAATACGTTTCTCTGCCCACACAGTGACATTAATATGCATGTTGTTGCACAACATATCCTGATCTCTTGGGGTGGAGGTGGGTGGAGAAAGTGAAAGTAGGGTTGAAACAGCTGGAGATGAGCTATTGTCTGYACTGGCTGTTGGCCTGACTGGTTGGATCAGTCACAACCCAGAGAATTATTGGCCATTTCATGGCTAATGTAAGATCAGTGGCTAAATGGCACTTACAGGGCTGGTAACTAATCGAACTGCAAATGCAGCCATGAACATTATTCATGGACCTTCTGCTCTCCTTGGTCTGTTCTATCTTTTGGCCAACATGACTCTTCTAGACAGTCTCTCCTTGGCTAACCAAGCCCCATCTGTTGCAAACCACAGTGATTGGATTGATATATCAGAGCCATTAAACTGTTCTACATGGGAAGTTTTGCCATATACATAACCTTGCCCACAACAAAGGCTAGTGAAGGAGTTGTGATGTTAGGAAAAAACAAAACAAATCAAGACAACAGTTAACATATGGGGAGAATATGTCTGCTGTCTGCTAGTTGTAAATTAAAAATTCCAGTTGCCCACTGTGCGGTTGTGGGAGACAAATGAGAGTGATGCCAGCACCAATGCTCAGATCTCAGACCACTTGCACCACCTGCTTTGATTCAACTTGGTAAAAACGGTTTTCATGGAATCTACTATTCTTCATGTGGAGCACGTTGATTTTGTGATTCAAAATGTGCATGGCTTTGCCAATTGACCTCAACTCTAGATTTCTGGGATGTTTTAGAAGACAATCATTGTACCCTTAACATGTTTTCTCAGTTTTGTTGTTGTGTCCACCCCCAGCACGAGCTTCTTGGCTTCTTGGTTCTCTGAATCCACTCYCTCTTACAGGAACTCCTTGCCACTGTTTCCACTCTTGCATATGGCTTTTTCTTATCCCAAGTAGCATTTGAGATAACTTGGGCAACGCATARTTAATTCAAGTTATGCTATCCAAGCCAGTTTAGGCTAAGTTTTGCCAGGGTAGGGAGAGAAAATTAATGATGTAATTACAGTGACACTTAGTGACAGGTTAAAGGGCAGGATCTCACAGGAAATGCAGTAAGAAGGAAAAGTCATTCCACTTTTGAAAACCATAGCCAATGTTCCCTCTGAAACTTGCCAGCTGCCATTTGMCTTCTGTTTTGCCAATGCTTTTATTAGTTACTTTGTAAAGGTGCCAAAGACACCAAAGAACCCRGGAGTTTTTATTGCAAGCGTGGATTAAGACTCTCCTAGGTGTGGTGGTCATTCAGAGATTATGCTGTAAGAAAAGCCAAGCAACACCACTTCGGGACAGGGAAATTCAAGCACAGTAGCCCCCAGCTATGGAAAGATATCTGAGCTGCATCTCCCTTGCTGGAGAGGTGATGTTCACTCTGAGAAGCATGGACAGAGTGACCAAACTGAAACAAGCTCTGATGATTTTCTCCCCTGCTGTACTGCCTTACCGGCCTTCATTTTGTCTGTGCAAAACACAGCCCACTTGCAGGTTTTGCACATCTGGTCCCTGCCGCTGCTTGGCTGACTTGGGAGTGTGTTGGGAGCAGAGGCGCATGGACTGCGTCCCCCTGCTAGCCTCACAGCTCGCCTCTGTGTGTGCTGCAGCTGCCAGTTGGGATATTGAGTTGAAATGCARCTCCCTCCTTTCGCGTGGTGAGGTTGGGCTCTTGAGTCCCTGCAGCTTCCAACTGATTTAACTCATGAAGCATCTCTGCCTCCACCAGAACCCTGTTGCCTTTTTTGTGTCTTCATAGAAGTCTGGTCCCCTCTTTCCCTAATAATACYGTCTCTTTGTGGATCCTAATGGATTCAGGCAAACTGATTATGCTTACCAGCAGGGTAGCATAAAAAAACAAGTAAAATGAAGTCTCAATTTTTCATTASAGACTTAGAATATGTTTGTTTTTTAAACCCAAACAACAACACCCACTGGGGAAAACATTTTGGGAAGCTGGTATTTTTCATGCATAGGTCAAAGTCAAGCCTTTCTTTCAATAATTGAGATGCAATTAGTAAAGATACATCTGTGACTCATTCAGGCTCTCTGAAGATCTGTGTGCCAGGGGCTTGGAAAGGAGGGTGCTCCACACCAGCTCGCAGGAGTATGGTGGATGCATAATTTGCAGCTGCTTTCAGGATACTTCCTTGTCTTTTATTGACTTGTGGACATTTCAAGTATCAGATATTTTAGATTTTTCTGCAGAAAGTTTGATCTGTTTTAAAATAGAAAGGTAAAGCTTTTTGTCACACTTCRTTTACTGGCCAGCTGGAACTGCACTGCCTGTTCCTACTCATTTATGAGAGTTCAGAGGAAAGGGTTGTATATTTCTGCAGAAAGGAAGAAATATTCTTCATTTTCTTTCTACTCTTGAGCACTATTTTTTTGTTTTCCAGATCTCAGCATCTCTTTGCATTTTCTTTCCTRTTGTAACTGTCACTCTTCAACTCTTATTAAAGGTTATGTTTTTATGAACTTGTGGAACAAGTTCCAAATGTTTGTTCCTTTTTCTTCTGGACATGTGGTAATTTGGTTTTAACAGATTTTCCTTAGCACATCAAGGCACTCTGAAGAGGATTTTTCCCATGACAGCAGGGAACAGGTAAAACACTGGAATTGAACACTGGAATGTGACACGTCTTAGAGGAAAAGTACCATTTTATAGAGTTTTTTTCTCTGAAGAATGGCAACAACACAGAGGTTTCATCAACTGTATTTTCCCTGACAGATAAAGGAAATTCTGGTCACTACTGTGTTTGTTATTCTGCATGGGTGTACTTGTGCAGGCAGCAAGGGTAGTTTGGAGGTCTGTCTGTACCCCACACAGACTGCAGCTCCTGTAGATACAAAGGATAGAGGGGCAGACACTGCCTGAGCATTTGTGCTCCCGCTCACCAGAGCTGCACAGCAGATGGGAGGCCACCATGGCAAATCCTGTTCTTCCTCTCTCGACAAAGTTAGTGTAAAGCAACTTCCCACTCTTTTACAAAAGCTTTTTCATCAGGAGGCTTCAGTTTTGTGTATTTTTTCTCTCTGATACCTAATCTAGAACAATTTGAGGTGCCACAGATTTTACAGACAACAATATTTCAGCAATGGAATATTGCCCATGTACCTACTTTTTCATGAATGAAATTTGYTAAGCTGGAGATAGTTCTCCATCTTAACATGCAGAGAGCAGCAGAAAGCAAAGCATTTGGCCCTGGTTCACCCAAGACACAGCTGAAGTTCCACCAGCTGGAAGAGAGAAAGCATGACAGCATTACTGCTGAGCCTTCTCCTACAGGAAGGTGTCATCTCTGCTGAAGTAACATAGGCCAGCAGTCCAGTTTGAGCAGCTCCAGGGACAAGTCCAGAGTGGGAGATTTCTTTTATCAACTGCTGCCATGCTAACTGCAATGTAGGCTGGAAAGAGGATATTTTCTTATTTAAAACTGGTTATTGCATACATCAAGCTAGAATGGGTCTTTCCGTGATCTGAGAGAGAAAGGTAAAAAAATTAAACCAGAAGTTTAATTGGYTATAGAAAAGTTGGTTATAGAAATTGCTGTCCAGGTAAAAAGTGTCTGCTAAGATATTATTCTGACTGGCAAATAAGCCAAAAACCAGCCCCTTACTGCTAACACTTTATCTTAGAAACTTGGGGGGGGGAGGGCTTTTGGTGACACTGAGAGAGACTATTTTGAACAGGATTTTGCCAATGCTAATGATAATCTGTCAGAAATGTTGAATATCCACACAACTTACCTCTTKCTGGTATTGAACTGGCACTGTGGGAAGTGACTGAAACAGAGTGGTAAAAGGAAGATGAAACAAAAAGACAAAAAAACAACACTGTACAGTGTTAAGCAAAGAGCTTGTTACGTGTACAAGCCAAAATGAAAACAAAACCCCCTTTCCATTAAAAAGAGCAAGAATAATTTTTTGTGTGTGTTTTGAGAGCCACAATAGTTTCTAAAATGATGTTTCAATTAGCTGTGATTTATTTTCTGCYGTTACGCACTTTCCTTTTCCACAATTGTTGTGCTGTATCCTACAATTGCATTCTAATGATATTTTGGCACAAGTTTTGAGTCTGCAACAGCAGACACTTTGAGGCCATGCAGCATATTCTGGTTGGTCTCTGAGATCCTTTCTGAATGAGTGATTTTGGCCTTGAGAATGTTATTTGTGAGATGAAGTTAAGGAGTGCAGTTCTCGTTTGCAGACCTCTCTCGCCTTTTAAGGAAGACCTTTATAGTCAGTTTTCCCCTTGTTTCCTGTCAGTTTTTTTTCACAGAGAAGCTAAACTGGGGTGCTGCCCACAACCCTCTCCTCTGAACTCTCACAAATGAGCAGGAACAGGCAGTGCAGTTCCAGCTGGCCAGTAAATGAAGTGTGACAAAAAGCTTTACCTTTCTATTTTAAAACAGAACAAAGTTTTAAACTGCTGTACATAGAAAGATTACGGACATTAGAACAAATKAAAATAGCATATATCCTGTGTAGCAGATGACAAGAGATGAATATTTCAGTCTTTCACAATTTTTACTCCATTTTCCTCAAGTGTTTTATACAGTTCTGTGAGACACCTTAATTGCTATAGGATACCCTCGTTCAGCAAAGATTTCCAACAATATTGCCAGTTTGCAATGCAGARACAGAGAATACTTAAGCAAAAGCAACATCTTTAAAACAAAGCCTCTCTTTCCACTTAAAAGGCTGGCTGTACTCCAGTAAAGAATGAAGTTAGGATATGGTGAGACAGTTTTGAAATTATATCGTTTTGGGCATGATTAATGCTGCAGACTCCTGTCAGGTATCAGTTAGCATCAAATGAAAAAAGTTATTGGTTCAAATTGCCTGGAGGAGCTCTAGTTCAGTAAGTGAGAATGCAGAGCACAGCAAGAGCAATGGGAAGCAGGGTGCACTCAAAGTACCTGGTTCCAAATATACAAGTTTAGTAGCTCCAGACTGATACTTCCAACCCCTGCTGACAAACCATAGGTAGGCTTGTGATAATACCAGTGGCACAGAGAAACTCATCACTGTCTATGTCTAATAATATAAAGGAAATGTGTAAGTAAATAATATGGTAGTGAACTGAATATAGAAGGGCATGTTTCAGTGGTGGTTTCTTTGTGGTTTTTTTTCCTATTGTAAAAAGGTATTGAAATGCTATAATAGTCAGTCTTAATTTTCTCAACAGATACAGTTAAGATGTTAAAACATATGTAGAGAAAACTCCTTCTTCCCACTGAGGCATATGAAAAATTGTCAGATTTCTGTTGTTTTCATTTTTACAGCTATGTTGAACAGGTAGCTGCTGCCCCAGGTGTGGATATATGAAAATAAGAGGATATAAATCTGCTTTTTTTAAGCCCTCATAGCCTCCTGGAGCAGAAAAAGGGAATTCTTTGGAATGGGTGGTGCAGAAATTTTCTGCTTTCATGGAGAAACAACCTCTGTAAACATTTGACAAACAGATCTCTCACCTGATTGTGAAGAGGACATAGTTTTGGCAAAGAGCCAAGTCAAATCCTCTTGTGATCACTATGAAGCTTTGAACAGGCCCTGTATGAAAGTGGAACAAAATGGAGTTTATTCTTTAAAAAACCCATACAGAAATAACCTTTCAAAATCCAGCAATTTCATCATCTTTGCCTTATGTATCTGTTTGTTGTCAGTCCCTGGGAAAAACCTTTCTCATGCTATCAGGAACTCAGCCTAGTTCCAAGGTGAGTGACTTGCTTAGTCATGGTGTACAGAAAGTACTTAAAGGACAGAGAGAGCGGGGGCGGTACCAGGCATGTCTGTGCATAAAAAGAAACTGCAACCTGGAGTCTGCTGCTATCAGTAAAAATCTGTAATTCAAATTCCACTGTCCTTTAAAGTTTTGTTGGCTGTGAAGGGAAGCTGCACAAGTAACTTTTTGTCTGTAGTGAGGATGCTGCTGTAGCATTCTTGGAGGATGAACATTGTGAGGTGGCAGAAACCTACCTCTTGAAATCATCAAACCCACTAACTGAACCTGCAAAATATACTATTTCATGAAACATGTAGCTAAGCTAACAGCAACATCACAGCAGCTAGTAATTTCAGCCTGAAGCCTGTTACTAGTCATACTATCTCCCTTACCACCCTAAAAATCTGTTAACATCAGAAATCATGAATCAGCATCATTCATCATAGTGCAAGTTCCTCTGTTATTTTAGTTTGGGTCATAAGGAAATGTTCTGTAATATTTTTTTTTAATATTGGGAATACAAATATCTTATTTGCTAATTGTTTCTTTATGTCTCCATCAGTATAAGTGTTTCCCATGTATTACTTACAATTCTGGTTTTGCAGGAGATTATATTCTGCCTTCCTCTCCTTCCTTCCAGATGTGTACTTGCTTGAGCTGATGGTGTGTGACAGCATAACATTTCTATCTATAATGCTGAAGCTCATGCAGATAMTGTCTTTGCTGTATAAAACCAATCCCCCAGCATTTAGCACAAGTGTGCCATTTCCTCCTCTCAGACGATGATATGAATGTGGTCTTTTATATGCTACAACTGGAAACATTTGTGAGTTTCTGTAGGATAAACTTTTATGTAGTTATATGTCCCTTGCAGGTGACACTGCTGTAGCACTCTTTCCATTTCCCCTCACATCTTCCAATCCCAGTGTGAACTCCAGGGAAGGCTGTTCCCTGGCACAATCCTGAACATGGATAAAGATGCCTGATTAATGCATGTGCACATGCAGCACTCACAGAGATGTGTCTGTTTACATTAACGTTGCTGTCTGTAATGTGCTTTCTGCAAGACAGGATGTTCAGCCATGCTAAGAAGCAGAGCACAGGCCATGACTGGGGACATTCCTGTGGTGTTCAGCCCTAAGACAGATGTGCAAATGGAGTCTGCCTTTCTTTCTGTCCTGACAGATTTTATATGGGAACTGGGCAAAGTATCATTAGTGAGTGAACTATTTTTAGTGAGTAGATGCTTTGCTTCCTAGTCCACTAATTTGGGCAACTGAGAAGACATACATACTTGTTCCTATCATACGTAGCACCCAAAAAATGCAAACAGATGCATCACTACATAGATTACATGAGGTTGTTGTAAGAGAGGATACAGCCTTTGTGTGGTAGCTCTTGATATCTCATGCAGATGCCTGAATTTAGGCACCTAGTGTTAAATGAGAGATTCCAGAATATCTGAGGTACCCACACAGAGCTGCCAGCAACATCACAGGAATTACAGAACATCCATGTCATGATGCTGCATCTTCAGCATTTGAGTGTCCAAAAGGGCTTGAGAAGCCCAACAGCTGAGTTGTAACCCTAAGTCAGGAGGTATCAATAAAAACATAGTTCAGTCTTTAGCAAGTTGTTTTCTGTAGATAATCAGTGTTTGTCAATGGGAATACAACTGAGCATGATTCAGGCATTATTTCAATATTTTTTGTTGTGAAGAGAAACATCTCTGTTAAGAAGTTATGAGAGCCGTCAGCTCCAGATATTTGAGCTCAATCAGCAAGGCCATGCAGACTACATTAATGCCTCAGCAACAATACAAATTTGCAAACCAAGGCTTCCTGCAACACATTTTTGAAATAATAATAGGAATAAGAATAAGAATAAGAATAAGAATAAGAATAAGAATAAGAATAAGAATAAGAATAAGAATAAGAATAAGAATAAGAATAGGATTTGTCTTGCTGAATTGTAGAGATACTGTGTTCCCAGCTAGTTTAAAAGCTGTGTGGTTTGCCTTGTTCCTTCAGGAACAGCTGCTTGGTTTCTGCCGGGGAAGATGGATGGTCCTTGTTCTCCCTTGGTCAGGTCAAGAGCTGAGCAAACACACAGAGCTGATAGCCTCAGGCAGTTCATCGCCTATGGATCAACACCATTGCTTGCAGCCTCTCCTGTTTTCTGTTTCTCACCCCCTCCCCCCCTCCCTGCCTCCATAAATATGACAAGCAGTGCTGCATTATACAAACTCTTCTTCCACAGTGGAAACATCTGCAGCTTGAATGCTCCTGCAGAAATGTCACTTGGGGAAATCGCTCTTCATTTTATGAGAAACCTCTCTTTCAAGCCCTCAGAGGGGCCAGGGAGGGAGGAGACGCTGGGTTTGACACTAGTTCTGTGTTGTTTTTCAGGGATTTTGCGGAAGAATGTTGTGTCTGATTTTGTGGATTGTCAAAATGAAGCCAGATGGCAGTGGATTAAGTGTAATGCTGTTTTGTTGTTCTTGGGTTCGCGACTGCGCTTCCCCTTGAGCGAGGGAGCCCTCCCCGCACAGCAGCCCCAGCCCGGTGTGCCCCCGGCCACCCAGGGCCCCTTCCCATGGGCTCCCGAAAATGCTGCCCTGGAGGGGGGTAGAGTGGAAGCTTTTTTTTGGTGAGGACTGCTAATTGGAAACTGCTTCCTTGACATTTTTCATGCCTAGATTATTCACCAAGAGCCTGTTTGCTGCGCTTTCCATCCGGCGAAATACAGGTATTTTCCAATTGTAGTAGTGGGTTTGCTTGCTGAAGTGAAGTTGCTGGGTGAGCAGCTGAGCTAGTGAAGACTAGTTTCTTACAGATTTGTGTCTGGTAGCTGCATTTCCTGATGTTTAGAAAGGTGTGAGTTTAATTGAAGTGTCTCCCATGAGGTATTCAAGAATTTCAAGGCTTTTGTTTATTCCTCAGTGTATTTATGCCTYAGTCCTTCTCCCCATATGAATGTTTAATGGGGTTTCTTTCCTCTATTACTCTACCTTATTTTCTTTTATGTATGGGCACATAATATCTTTGAAATCACTATCCTTTGTCAAAGTTAAGGTACTGGAAAAGGCCACTAAACTCTGAAGATACGAGGGAAAACATGCAGACAGATACAGACAGACAAAGGTGTGATTGCCTCAAATTTTTTTTCCCTAAGAAATTGCGTTAGGGATTATTGTGGAGAAGGTGAATTTAAAGCCGTGATGCTGAGCATTTTCCAGTTTCTTAATTAAAGGTAAACAGGCAGAAAATTTCCTCCTGTACAATGTGTTCTTCTCTATACCCTTTCCCCTCGTCATGACGCCTTTTTCTTTGCAGGATAACTTTTGACTGTTTGGGTTACAGAGCACAGTCCTGTCACTCATTCAGAGCCTTGTGAGGGCAAGTCAAGCTTTGCTTCCTGTGCTCAGCATCTATAGACCAGTGTAATTCCCCCTAGCTTGTGAAAACACCCGCAAAGGATGCTCGACATTTTTTCTTTCAGACTGCAGCATCACTTCAGCCATAAGTTTAATACTTTTCCTTTCATTTCCTCTTCCATGATCATTCATTGCAATTTCAATTCAAACCAGCAAATTGTAATTTGTAATGAAACTGCATGTTCTCATGTAGGTGTGTTTGGAGTTTTTCATGGAGCCCTTAGGCCTGGAAAGCATTCTGACAAAAACCTGCTGCTYGATAACACAGGAGAAACCACAAACCAAGGCAGTGCTGCTGCCTTGTTGTGCTCCATCCTACTCTTTTTCTAGGACAGCTTCTCAGCTGCTCAGGAATTTGTCTGAAAGTCAGCCGGGCTTCACAAGTGTTCAGAACTCTGTGCCTTCTTCAGAAAGTCACCATCCCCTATCTTTTTTGAAAGTCAGTCTTTTCAGAATGTCTTTCATGTCATGCACAAAGTCTTGTACAGATCAATGTAATGCTGAGTTGTTCCGGAATTTCTTGTGCAGATCTAGTCTCCTGATCTCASCTGCTTAGCCTGCAGAGTCTTTGATGTGCAGTGTTTGTGTGGCTTGCACAGTACAGTCTACTCTGACAGTTTTTRGCAGGAGAAACTGGGGGAGGAGAAGGACTGCAATTAGGGTAATATTTGCTATTATACTCTGTGTTGCATTAGTGTAAAGTATAGATAGCCTTAATATAGTCACTGTGCCCAAAACATAAGTAATGGCAATTTTATAGCCAGCTATTACCAAGATGCTCAGAAAGACTGGGGTTTCCTAATCTTCAGTTCAGTGACTTTAAAGATAATTTCTTCCTGATTCTTGAGGAGATACCCTGGTGCTGTAAAGGAAATTTTGCAGAGAATTTGCATGGTAGTACTCAGCTTGTAACCTCTGGATTTCACCTTCTGCTTTGGTGGTCCAGCGGGGGCGGCCCCAACATCAATTCTGAGTGTACTTTCATCTTCCTTGTACTACACTGCACAGTCCAGAAGGAGGTATAAATTAGACATATTCAAGCATTTCACTAATGTGTTTTGTCTATTTTAAGCAGAAAATTCAGTAATTTTCTGTTAAGTAGAGGTAAGTTTGGATGCGCTTTTGTTTGTGTTTATTCTCAGAAGTATTTTTCATTTATATTGTGAGCATCTCCCCCTCAAATTCTTCTCCTGTTTTTCTTTACTGTATCCTGTTGTAATATTCCCWTTGGAAGGTCTTTTAGAGAGTATTTTTTACAGATTCTAAAAACTTCCTTCCTGGCATTTGCATTCTCTCTTCAGATGTCAAAATCAAAGATAATGGTCCATTGCTGGTGTTTTGGGAAGGGAGGGGTAGGCAAGGGATTTTGCAGTCTCTACACACTCATGGAGTCAATTTATTTTACGTGCAGTGTGAGGGACTCAGTGTGTACCAACAGTAGCTCACTGTTAGCCAGTACAAGAAGGAGACATTGAAATTCAAAGCAAGCATTTTGAAAATTTTCTGATCCATTTCCTCACATACAAAGTGAACACATCTTCCAAGGAACTTTGTGAATGTGGTGCAAATCTAAATACGAATGGCGATTTTGTCCACAGGGCATGAATATAGACTTGTTCTGTCAGCACCAGGGATGCTCTGAACAACTGCTTCAGTCTGAAGCCTTTAACAGATAATAGTAACGCCATTCATTTACCCTTAGTAAGTACCTCACACAGTGTAAAGTGTCAGAACCAGTTTCCTGGCAAAGCAGCAAGAGAGGTCAGTAGTGTAAAGCACAGGTATGCCATCACTGCACCTGTGGAGATTGGGGCTCAGTCCTGCCATCAAATCATGCATAGAAATAGTTTGAAGCCTTTGCTGTCTCACATCTGGAATATTTCAGCATATGTGGTATTACATGAGGCCTACAACAGCAAATATTAGGTCAACATTATCAACTGAGATTCAAATAGATGAGCTGTGGTAAAGTGCTTTTTCAAAAACTTCTGCTTTGTATGCATGGGTTAAACMTTAATCTTCATGTTTTCAGAAGTAAAACACATCCAGTAGAGACTCTTCAGAAATAATTATGCTAGAAAAAACCACACAAAATATTCAAAACCTCACCAGACACGGAAAGCTGAGTTCATAATTTGTAATGGGTTAGAAAATATGTCTTATTTTCTGTTTTSCTGAAGGGCTTTCTGTAGTTTTGCYGCAGCCCAGAACACACTGGAAGKTGAAGTGCACTATGACTCTGACCAAGTCATAGATTTCTAGAATCACAGAATATTCTGAGTTAAAAAGGACCCACATGGATTATCGAGTCCAACTCTTAAGTGAACRGCCCATAGAGTTATCAAACCCACAGCCCTGGTGTTATAAGCAACATGCTCTGACCTGAGCTAATAAGGAAGTCAGCAAAATGAAGTTTCTGAGTATCTTTCAGTTTTGTTGGAGTTGCCTCTTCTAAGGTGTTYCATGCTAAAATGTATAAAAACAAATGTTTTCTCAGGAAGGGCTGATTTAAAATTATACTTAAAACATTCACATTGTAGACCCCAGAAAAGTTCAATACTACTACTACTGCTTCTACTATTTCCTTTATGAAGTGCTCAAATATAATTCAATTTTCTGTTGAATTTTATAAATGGATGCATTATATATAAGGTGTTATACAGTTATATATCCACTTGTTATGGTTTTTGTAAATATGCAACATCTGATTATAGAGTGTAGAAAAYAACTATAGTTAAACAAACAGATCCATGACCACCAAAGTCAAGGAATCTTGCTCTAGTTTCATGACAGCTGTGAGCTTCAGGAGATTCTCCTACTGTTTGGACATTTAAGACCACTTTCCCATGATAGAAACGGGAGCTCTGCATTTTTGTAAGATGTTCACAGAGAGTTTTCTCCCAGTATAATGCTATCAGTCTTTCATCTCCACCTGAAAGCTTACCTGCAATCACCAAACTTGTTTAATTGCTGTTGAAAGCCCCTGTCATCTGTCAGAAGTGGTTGAAMTAAATCCTTAAATCCAAAAGTCATTATGGGTTCTTGGAGACTGACAGGTACACAAGAACAGTTACATGAGCTGCTTAAAATGCATTTGCTCTGTCACAGGAGGGCAGAAGCCCGTGAAAGGGGGCAGGGCTTGCTCTACATGGAAAGGTCAGCAACACAGCTGCTCCTCTATCCACTGTTTTCAGACCTTTGGCTTTGAAAGTAGAGCAGTTWAGGACAGAGAAGCTCCTGCTCATTTGAGCTGTAGGTCACATCTCTGAGCTAAATAACTTCATCTTCAATGCTGAGTTTTGTCCTCTTAAGAGAAGGCAGGTACCAGCGCAGTTACCAGGCAGATCCAAGATGCCTGTGGGCCCCAGCCTKTTTCCAGAAAGGTTCTCCAGAACTTTCTAGTTTGTGCTGTGGGGAAAAAAAAGACAGTTAAAGTGAGATATGCACAGTTAATAATTTCTTCTCCTGTGTGGAACACATGTGGATCTCTTCAGAGAGTTTCCATCACTAGCTGAAAACAGCACTGAGCCTTTTGGCTGCAAGTTATTGCAAGTACTGCAAAAGACTGCAGTTCCTTGATAAGTTGTGCCTGTGTGGCCTACGTGGAGCACTTACACTGATATTAAATATTTTATTTGCTGAATTATTTTGCAAAGACACCTGCAAAAACACGACATTTTGACGCAGAAAGAATGATGCTGAATGCCATTTTTTAAACAGTGCTGCAGAGATTGTATCCCAGMCAGCTTGTGTCAGCATTCCACAGGTCAGCACTAAGTATCCATATTGGTTTTGGATTGACTACACACCACAGAGCTAAACCCTGTACTGGCTTGTAATATATACGGTACTAAAAGATGGAGAGATTGAATAGGTGTGGCAGGGACAAAATATCTTGGCTCTTCGGAACTGCCACAACTGTATTTAAAGCAACTGCATGCAGAAAGCGGTTAAGAAAGTAAATGTGGTTCAAATTCTCCTTGTCAGGAACAMATTAAATCAGCATGGTAGAGAATCCAAAGAGAAATGCATTTGGAAATGCTTATGTGCTAAAGCTGGGAATCTGGGTAATAACTAAGAGGAACTAGAATTTATCAATAATCAAGATATATTCTACTTAATTGTCTCATCAGGTTACAGTGCTAGAGGGATCAATATGTTGGACTATTGTGTAAGTCGTTCAAGCAGAGCAAGGTAATAACAGAAATATGTGAAAGGAATGACTTTGTCTGTGACCTGGTGACATATATCTGCCTAACTTAGAACCAGGAAGTGCAGGATCTTAAGAAATGCAGAACAATAAATATGCTGATTATCAAGACTCAGAGGTGAGCAGGAGTGGGCAAAGGTGACATTGTACRTCACGGAAATGATCCCGAAGGCAGCATGAGCTGCCATGGCATGTGGGGAGGCAACTGTATAATTATTGGGAACTTTATTTTGCATAGTTGCTGAAGATTTCATTTAGCTACTAGTGAAAGTTTACTTGAGTGGCATTAAAAATTGAATGAGAGTCCTGCAAAAAAAAAGTTGTTAGACCTGGAGTGGAAGAATTCTGCTTTCAGGCAGCTTGACAGATAGAAGGGAATTTATCCACTAGACTGGAAATAAGGTGTTGTCTCAGGAAGAACTGACCATGACCTGCTTACATTTAATATGTTTGAAGACAATACCGTGCAAACACATTCACACATGCAATTTTGAAAAGGCCAACTTCCCAAAGCTAAGGACAGCCCTTAATAAAACTGAAAAAGCAGAGGAATGGAGGCATGAAGAAAAATAAAAGTTTTTTAAGAGCTTGCTAAATGGGGAAAACATTGTTAAGACGACATGTACAGCAAAAGAAGACATSAGAAATGGACTTACAGATTTGTATATATATGTTAGAAAAGGTCTACATATGTCCACATATATCCATATATGGGACTGCATAGGTATATGTATCTATGTGGGCATGCAAACACTCAGTTCTTATACATTTAAGTAAACCGTATGGCTGTATATTGGAAAAATATATAAAAAGGAGCTAAATGTTATAAAAGGGAGATAAATGTCCAYTGATAGTTCTGTGTTATTAAATATGGAGATTACTAGTAAAACCTAAACTAAAATACACTCTTGGCAAGCAAATGGGGCTCTGAATGAGTTTTAAATTTACATAAGGGAAAAAAATAGCAATGGTGTGGGCCAAGCAAGGGTTGTAGGTGCTAAAATTGTTAATAAGAAATGCATAGATGGCTGAAATGTTCAGAAAATATTTCTAGTTTATGTTTGGAAAGGAACAAGATGGCACATATATATCACATGAGGAGSATGAATTCTTTTCCAGCCCATCTGCATCTAAAAGAATGTTAGACAACTCCAGCTTTAAAGCAGTGGCCCCTGTATTGCCTGCAGCTATGAAACCTAAWTTTTTTTTTCATTCACTGAGAAATTTTCTGGCCCACTGGTAAGAACTTTGATAAATTTGGGAACATTGGAGAAATCTGACAAGACTGAAAGCATGCTTGTTTTTTGCCAATGGCCTAACAGCACAAACAGGATAATTCTGATAACAGCAAGGCAGTCAGCCTGACCTCACTTCCAGCAAAATAATAGAGAAGCTGATATGGGAATTCAAGTATAAAGAACAGGAATATTGTTAATGGCAACCAGTGATGTTTTCATTGAATTCAGGTCTTGTCAGGTAAGCTTGGCTTGTTTTTTCGAAARAGCTACCATAGGCCTAATAGACAGTATTCCATTTGAAATCCTATCGTAATTTGATCAAAAATGTAGCATTTTACATTCTTAAGAGCATTCCAAGTGGCTATGAGCTGGTAGATCAAAAGGAGTTGTTGCAAAATCGCACTAATCTCATTCTAGTGAAATTCCAGAGCCAGATCAGGACTCAGCCCTCTTCTGGCAATGCTTACTGCTTAGTCTTGCAGGAAAAATACTGCACCACTGTGATTATGCATGGTTCTAGACAAAAGGGAATCTGAGTTGCCCAAAAAGTGGACTTCAGACTGAAAAAAGTGTGCTTTAACATGGTCAAGTGCAAAATTATAAACCTGGAGACTGGGAACATATACTATATGGGGGAGAGATCTTCAGAAAAAAAACCAGACTTTGGAAAGACTTAGGAGACCTTAATGTAGTTATGTAGACCTATGACCTTAGAATGCAGTTATAGCTCATTGGCAGGTCAAAATATCTGGTGTGATCCTTGAGTACGTGCGCAGAAGTCAAGTCAGGGCAAAGGTCTGATTTTCTCTGTTTATAGTATGTATGCATATGGAGAGACTTGTGGAGCAGCATCAATCACATCACAGACAGCATTTTAAAAGGGGATTTAAAAATTGGATGAGAAGGCAGGGAATAGGAAAAATCTTACATAAGGGCTAACTAATACACCTGCTATACTGGCAGGTCTACACCACAGTCTTTTTGTTCCACATGAAATATAGATGAGGATGTTAGTACAAATACAACACATATAGAGGTAAAAGATACAGACAGTAGATCAGGAAGAACTTTTTTTGGCTTGCCAGAAAATGCATAACATGAATTGATGGCAATAATCTGAAGTGGTGTCATCGAATTAGCAATAAATTATCCACGCATTTTTACACGTAAGAACAATTAATTTCAGGAATAAGATACCAAAGAAACAACTTCACCCCGCCTGTTGGTTCTTCAGATAAGGGTGGAATGCTTTTCTAGAAAGAATACTGATAGGGTTAAATCCAGGTGGCAGGTTCCATAGAGAGACAGAGCAAGGGATGTGCAGCTTGTGACATGCAAGGACTCAGACAAGATGACCTCCACCTCTCAACACATCTTGAACTCTACAAATTATTCCCAGATATTAACCTGGATGTAGAAGTTAATTCAAGAGTGGGCTGAACACAAAATGTATTTGTACATGCTTTTAGTAGCAACATTTCAGTCCACCTTAAACCATTTCCTTTACTGTGTCTAACAAAGTATGGAAGAATTAATGAGATGCTCTTTATGGCAGAGACTTCTCTGGTAGTTAGAAGCAAATAATTTAATTTCTGTGCCATGATTTGCCTGCTTCTCAAGAACGAATCCCACCCTTCTTCAGTTGCTCTCTTCATGCTGGAGAGACCTGTGGGAGGAACTGTGCAAACATATTATTCCAAAAAGGCACAAATAATCTAAAAATTCAGGTAGGGCATGGGTTTGATGTTTCAAATAGATCAGAGAGCTTTCATCCTGGAGAGGGTACTCATGTTACCATTGGTCAGCAATGCAACCGTACTGTGAACCTTGACAAGAAAAATATAATTGTCCTAGGATTGGTTATGTAATGAGCTTGCTTTGCAATTTAACTAATGAATGTGCTGAGAGACCAGATTAATCTTTTAACTTCAAGAATTTCTCCCAGTGGAAAACATACAGCGCCTGCCTATCTGTAATATTATCCTCTCCCTACAGCCAGAGTGATTTGGCCACTTGAATGTTTGTTTTGCTTATGCATGTAAAGCTCATGTGTTCACAGATTTTTTTTCTGAGGAAGGTGAAAGGACCCCAAGCTTCACTTGAGATTTTACAGCTGGGTCTCCAGGCTTTCCAAGTGAGGGCCCTTCCTGACGGATGCCGTAAGGGTTTTTTGGTGAGATGCYTTTAGTTACTTGTGGTATGGCACAAGTTGCTGGTTTGGGATTTTTCCTGGTAGGGCCATATTTAATCTGTGCTCTCTTAGTCTGGGAGAGCTATTTCAGGAAAATAGCAGTCTGGTACTATTATTGGTTCATTAACTGAGGAGAAGAGCTTGTTTTAATCATGGGATTTTAATTTCTTCATTATGCTCCTGTTCTTCTTCTTGGGAGTCATCTAGAAAATATAAAGATACTGGATACAGAGGATCCAGTAAATGCTTATGACAAATGAAATATGACTTCCCAGCATAACATACACTTTGTAAGAGTTTTGCCAACTGTAAATTATACCAAGTAGGTCAATTTTGGAAATCAACATCTTATTTAAACTGTCACACTGTACAGAATTGCTATTTAATATTGATGATTAATGACTGCAGAGTCCTGTCTAATTTCCAAGAAGAATGTCAGTGGCACTCAGTAGCCCCCAGAGAGTCCATAGTTCAAGTGCTTGGCAATCCTTCTATGTTTTGGGATCCAATTCACGTTGCTCATTTTCCACAAAGAGGAAACAAGAGGGAACTGATATGAAAATGCTGGCCTGCATTCTGGAGTTTTTTCTACACCTGGTTATTCTCCCCTCTGGAGTTTGTTCCTATTCTCTATTGCCACTACAATGTGTGAGAACATTGAATGCTCATGCCAGATGTGGATGTGGCCTGCTGTCATGAAGGTCAGGAGGAACAGTTTCATCTGGAGGACTCCAATCTCCTCCTCTCTGGTCTGTCCCTACCATTTGAAGTTGTGACTCACAGCTCTTGATGCTCCTTTCCTGGCATCATTCCTTCTCACTGTTCCTCCACTGAGTCAGAGGGCCAGCCAGGTCTACCTGTCCCCTTCCTCCTGGTCCCCATCCTACTGTCCATCCAWGGGGGTCAGGGACAAGGGTGCATTTTGGCTTTGTGGGTAAGTCATATAAATCCACAAGGAATCTCAGGGGCTGTTGAGTACTTGAAAGAGATATCATGGCTCAGTCCCCTGCCAGAGCTGTGCACTGGAGAAAGCACTTTTATTTCCTTTTGTGTAGGCAGTCTCCTGCCTGGCCTGGACCAGGGAGTGGGAGAGAGTGGTCAGCAGCAGGCAAAGAGCTGACCTGACCCCTGTGTCTCCTCCTCCAGTCTTATGGGGCTGCACAGGAGGAGGCACAGACCTCTGTGTTTGCAGGACACAGTGATCTTTTCAATGCAACACAGATGGCATCCATTACAGTATTGTCAACTAACATTTGATTATTATAATTTCTCCTAATTTGACTTGACTAATCTTTTAACTTAACTTGCACAGTGTGTACTCACAGTGTGTACTACCAGTGCTTTCAATGTATGCTGAAATAATTTAGTTGAAGTAAATAAATAAGTCTAATACAAGAGAGTTTATGGCATGTTGTCCTCCTGGAAATAATTTCAGCAGTAGTGAAGTATGGAATATGTGCAACTTGAAATGTCTGTCTTCATACCTGTATTTGCATAGCTTGAGATAAATGTACAAATTCTTTTTTTAAAATTAAACAGAACTAAATACATAACATTTTTTTCCTCCAATGTATGAATCTATACCAGGAAATCAGAAGTTTATCAAACAGGTGTCAATGCATCAGTCATATCTATGATATACTGCCATTATTTTGGTGTAAATTAATGAATTGTAGTAGGAAAATGCTCTCACCTTTTCTGTGCTATTGGTAAAGAAAATCTGCCATAGCCTTCAGCCAGCTGCAGGCAAAGGAGGGAACTCGTAAATAATACAATACATAGGCTGTAGCTCGAAGGAGGTTCTTCCATGTTTCCTCCCAGCAGATGAAACACAGTTTCATCTAGGATCTTCCATCAACAGGTACCAAAGAGCTCACCAGCAATTTGGTTCAGAGTCAATAAATTACTCACCTTCTAGGAAAATAATTTGCCCGGTATGAGTAAAGAAGTGTAAATGCCATTCCAGAGTGAAGAATTTGGACAGGAATGAGCACCCAAGAGGGCTGTTTGGGTGAGCAGGAGAGCAGAAAGCCTTTTGTCTGAGCAGAGACTRAAAGAGTTTGAGTGGAAAGGAAAACAGGAAAACATATCATGAGATAGGAAAGGCTATTTAAGCAATCCAGTAACATTAGCGTGAGAACAAATTAGTTTGAGCTGGCCCTGAGTCTGGAAACTTAGAAAAGCCTCCCAGCAGTGGAAGGGAGGGCAAACTTGGCTAGTTTCTAGGATGGAAATTAACTCTGGAACTGAGCGTCTGATGTGGTCACCTGTGACAACAGGGCTCGGGGCTTTCTGATCTAGGGCGAGCAGCCTCTGAGAGATCTCCCATGCAAGGAAGGATTTAAACACAGGCTTTGCTCTGTGGGCATGTATTTGCTAATGTTTAAGCTTCTGTAGCTTARGCATGTTTTTAAAAGTACATTTCATATGCATAGTACAATTTTGCAGAKGACTGACGCATGAGGCTTGCATATCTGACCTTGTGACTGCCATGGACATCTGGTCCCGTGCAGGCTGTGTCTCTCCGCACTGCACCCATCCTGGGGGAAGAGCAGCAGCTGCACAGTGCCCCAGATCCAGCAATGCCCTGCCTGGGTTTTGGACAACTGTACAGCGAGCACTGGCAGGCTGGCTTGGCAGGGACCTGTCCCAGGTTTCCTTGAGCAATTTGGAGCAGAGGTGCTACACTGTCAGGKCAGAAAAAGCAAATGCTACTGCAAAGAAGCATCCATCAGACAGGTATGACTGTCACRCTTGCTGGTAGGACTTGACATGTCCCTTGATGATTTCATAAAATAAATATTTAACAAGGGATTTTATAACCTCAAGTAGCAAGCATGCTTTTAAAACATTTGAAAGGAAACATACTTGCATAAGAATGAATTGGAGGCCAAGACCTGGTAGCCGTAGATGTTTATATCAAAGGCTGGGGATTTCCTCCTGCCTGTTTTCAGTATATACTGCAGTTTTGATTCAAGTCCATCTCCAAAGCTGCCTTGCTTCCTGAATGACCCTTCCTTAGGAGCAAATTATTAAGATGACTGAAGTCACTGCATTTATTAGTAATTTGTGTAGTTGAAAGACAAGGGTTTCTTTTCCTCTATTGAAAATATGTTTTGAAAAAAAAAAAAAAAATCTTTTTTGCTGCTGCTGCTGCTTTTGCTATCAACATTCACAATCAGCTTTGCATTACAGTGCAGCAGCACAACACCTTATCAACATTACAACATTTTATCACCTTCTTAGGYGCTTTTAAAACTGAAAATTACTGGGTAAGAGTGTTTAATGCAGTCTTAATTTTGCAATGTTCAGAAAATTAAYTGAGCTTGTATTTTCAGACAACTGATTCTGGAGTTTACAGAATTGCTCTTATGTCGTTCAAGTGTTCACCACCAAGTGTACAGGAACACGGTGAAGATTCAGATTCCAAACCATAGATTCTGGGGTAGGACTTGTGGACCTTATCTTCCTYTTCAAAGGGGAAAGCCAACATGATTCTTCCATCTTGAAGCAGTATTTAGGATGACGCACTTGTCTTTGTTAAATTTTAAACCATGTTGATTGTCAGGATAAAAGAAGAAAAGAAATGCAAGGAAGAACCTGACTGAAAATGAACTTTGATATATGCCGGAAAGAAAAGCAAAAGCTTCAAATTACACTATTGTATGAGCAGCCTGCACATGCTTATCTACCTGCGGGAGACATGACTGGGAGGGTGTGGTCTTTTAAACCCTAAATTGCTCAGGTTTATGCGATTCAGCTTTTCCGTACCTTCTGTCGTGCCATAGGCTTCCCCATGTGACACGGGCAGCGGCCGCTGGGCGCGGGCAGCAGCGGGGTGAGGCTGAGGGGAGAGCGCCAGGCCGTGCCCGGCCGCCACAGCTCGCTGATCGAACCTGCGCCAGCCTGCCGCCAGCGGGTGACAACACGCCAAAGCCACGCACCTGAGTTGGACCACTCGCATCTTTTTTTTGTGCTGCTCCTACTTTCCCCCTCGAGCTGGGCATGAGTTGTTCCAGAGGAGCAAAGGCAGAGGAAAATGCTCTGGTAAGCAAACCAGCCCCGTTTAGCGGTAGGGGGCGTGGGCCCCAACCYCAGCCCGCGCACTCTGGAGTGCCTCGCAGCCGGGCAGTGGTAAATGTCTGCTGTGTCTGTCATTACTGATTCAGCCTCCCCATAACCTAATGTAGGGATTATTTTCATAMTCTATCAGAAAAGGCCACATAATGTACCTGTAGTTAGCTGTGCTTCTTGGAAAGCAGTGTTAAAATGTACGGCGTATGTACGTACATGCTGGTACGCAAAAACACTGCGCTTAGTTCGTAACCTTTTCGTTAGCTACATGTGTTTGGGTTTCTGTCTTCCCCATTGCTAAGAAGGTCTATTTCTATAGCAAAGTGTGTTGAAATCCAACTGATTATGTGCGCAGAGGTGCCATTTTTACTGCAGCTGCTTTAGTCCATCGCTTTATTAATCCTCTGGAAACCCATTTTCCCCCTCCCCCAGGTTAAAACCACAAACATTCGCTGCAGCTGTAGGAGGTAAATTGAGGCTACAGTCGCTACTGCTGTATCTTGCTGCTTGATTTTATGCAAAATAATTGCAGCTGAAGAGAGGAAAGAAAGAGAGCTTGGTTTAGTTTTTATCTTTAGCTCATGTTCTTCTATCTTGCTTCAATTTACACTCAGTTCTTTACTCAAAACATCTTATAATTCAGTACAGATATATGCAGCAGCTGCAAACCTGTGAATATTTATGAATAGTCATAACTTCTTATAAGTTTTATTTCTTTCCATAGGACTGATGGTTCATGTGAGAGTGTGTATATTCACAGTGCCAACACAGAGCCCAGAACAGCAATGAGGATACATGGTCCTCCTCACTCACCAAAATTCTAACAGTATTTGGTAGACAAGAGGTCCTGGTGCATAAATCAGAAGGATCTGTTCATGTGTTTAAACTTCTTAATGTTTTGGCTTGTTTTTAATGACCAGGGATAGACTGCTTGCATCAAGCTCTCAACCCCTTTTCTATCTGCCAACGTAAAACACMAAAACCAGAAAAGGTGCATATTAGACTTGTATGTCATGCTTTCCCATGTTCTCTGATGACTAGGAAAGGTTCCTTCTACAGCAGGAAAAGCAAGGTAACCTTAGGTGACTTTAATAGGCACTATACAAGGTACTTGTTTTCCCACGATCTTCTGTCGAATTGGAGTTTCCACTGTCCAAAATGCTTTTCATTTGATCATTCAGGTTCATGCAAAACTACTTCAAGGCTGTTCCAAAACTACATCAAGGCAGCTCCATTACTTCATTGAAACAGCAGTGTCTTTTATCTGCTGGTGTTGGAAAAGCCCAAATGCTGATCTGCAAAAAAAAAAAATACAGAATTCACTGTCAGGAATTTGGAAAGCTGCTTCTGTGTGGGGAGTTGTATCCTCAGTACTCCTATCTACTTTCCTAAGACTGAAAATTTCTCTTAAGGAAGTWATCTGTTACTAATTTGCTATTTTATTCTTCCACCCCAAACCTTCCATCCAAAAGCCTATGTGTATTTTCCAAAGATATAAATTGAATCAATCTGGGAAAACTTGTTTCATCACTTTCTTATTCTTGCCACCTGAAAATACTCTCCCACTACGTATTTCTCTTACTTGTTTGTGGTCCTACAGAAGTATCTTCCCCTTTGCTCACATGGGTTCTGCTTTTGGTATTTGGGTATTTCAAGCCCATGTGTTTCAACATCAGGACTTCATTGTAACCCAGAGTTGGAAAGACGAATGTTCCTGGCTCTGGGTTGTGATTGTCTATTAAGAAGAGAAAATTGAATTGTCTTTTGGAAGAAGTTTGAAGGTGCTGGCATCTTCCCCTAGCATAGCTTTTCTTTAGTAAAATGGGAATAAGTTTTGCATGCAGGATGAGATGATAGATTAGTTTCATTTCACTGCAAACCAGGAAATCAGGCAGCATTGTTTCCAGAAGGAAGGTAAATTAATACAGGCTTTCAAATGTGGAGAGTCTCCTCCAGGCTGGCTGCTGGAGGGAAGCAGTCCAGTACTTCTGGAGATGTCRGCCCTGTCTGCAGGATTGGATGCTGCCATCTGGCTCCTCTCACTGTCGGGGCAGATGGAGACCTGTGGCTGATTTGGAGGGCCAGAGCCTTTTGAGGAGCTAATGAGTCCACTCTCCCTTTAGAATGGACAGACATGGATGTCATGCAAGGCTGCCTGACTAAGCTTTGTTTGCTGTGCGTGTCCAGTTCTTCCACGGAAATGAGAAGCTGAGATGGACAAATAYGGAGTTGATCTTTCACAGCTTTCCCCAAAGGCTCAACCTGAATCTGTAAAAGCAATCATTACCTGAATCATGTGATTCAAAGGGATTCAACACAGAAGACAAATTTTCACCTTCAATAAATGTTCAGGGAATGGTTAGTTGGCAGGTCATGTTGTGTACAACTGCTTGCCACTGTGTACTGTTCCCATCCCTCTGAGTAAAAATCAATTGCTCTTTTATAAGGAGCTAAACCCCACCTGTCTAGCTGCTTCTGGCTACCCTCTCATTGATCTGTCCTCCAGTTTCACTTTAATACACCTGCAACATTCTTACTGAAACCGAGTCTTAATAAAATAAATMGTTTTTATGTCCCAGTAGTTTCTTATTAAGGAATGCTTCCTATCTCTCTATCTGGATTGATAAATCTTTCRGAAAGTGGCTTGTTTGAAAGCAGATTTTGATTTGATTTTGGATATAATTCCTGTCTACTTTTTGCTTGTCTTTTTCCTAGTCTTTTACTTTCGCATGCTGACAGCTACGTGGTATAGATACTGTTGAAATTGATTATTTAGTTTTATTGTCTGAGTACAAAAGCTGATTTTGTACTATCTATTTAACAGTATCAGTTCTCGCAGGATTTTCCAAGTAGAACCCAGTGCTGGAAAGTGTAGCTTTGGGTTCTCATAATTTCAGTCTGAGAATTTACCTAATCACATTACTGCAATTTAAAAGAATATTGCAGTTTARATCCAGTCAAAAAGTGTATGAGGCACTGGAATGACTATGACTTGTAGGAAGAATTACAAAGAATTAAAAAATCCCCTTGCCTGCCTGCACACAGCCAATACATCTGATTGTGAGAAAGGATGCAGGAAGCAGGACAGTTTGAGCACATAATTCCTAATTGATTTCTCATCACGGGACTAAACAGCATACAATTGGTCTTCACACCCACAGAACCGGTTCTGGAAGCAGATATTAATTAAGCCACTTAACTATCTTTCCCAGGCTGGTGTCACTCGCGTGTCTTGGCTGACAAAACCTTAGTAAGCTTCTTGTTGTTAAGGGGAATATTACAAGGCCATCAGCAAGGCATGCATGTTAATTAGCARTGGGCTTTGGGGTTGTTCCCACGGAGCCCCAATTAAAGCAGTGATGAATCAAGTCCAATGAGTAGCGTGGTACTCAGGGGTGTTGTTTCCCAGTACTGAGCAGATGAAGGCAGAACCAGGCTCTACAGGATGTGTTTTGGTAGCTGAGGGCTTGGTCACTATAATAAACAAAATTTACTTGTCGAGACTTTTTGTTGGGCAGGGATCTTAGTCACTATCCTGCTACAAAAAAAAAAAGGTGCCCTGGAACAGAAACTATTGCACCGCCTCATTGAGAGAGAGCGACTTCCACTCCGGCTTTAATACTTCATGTTTACCCAGTCCTTTCCATTTTAAATGGAGTTGTAAGCTCTACTCTACAGCTCACTCCCAAATAAGCAATAGGGATATCAGCAGATACAAATGGGCACTGTCAGCATTACTGCATAAGAGAGGTCTGTTCAAGAGCCAAAACGTAACTTGTGTTAGCCCCAGAAAACTGATAGTCAGTCCACAGTAACTGGGCTCCTGGGTTCAGCCTCTTCAGTGTGCAATGTCTCCCTCTTTCCAAGAATGCATTTTTCTTAAATRTGAAATTCAGCAATCAGTGTTGCAAAAAATCTGTAAGCTCATCAATTTTTTTTCCCCTTTCTCACTGAAATTTCCATTTATGGCTGCATACTGTATGTTTGCCCAGTTTTTTGGAGGCCACCCCTGGGCTATACCACTCCCTTACGTTGTTGAAATTTAACTGCTGACTATCTTATCAGGGCTTGTGCCCTCCTTTTTCCAGGTTCCTGAATGGGACTAGGCCCTAGCAGCTGTGACTCTGGGACTGAATGACAGGGAATGCTTTCAGACTCTATTATCTTAAACAGCAGAATGTCACTGTACCRTGTAGTTCTTCAATAGGGACTGTTTTTTCTGGTTAGAATTTGTTTATTCAGTCATTTTGRTGGATCCAAATAGCAGGAGGAGGAAAGAGTAATATACAGATATAATTGAAGTTATGGACATTTATRGACCTATGGTTTTAATTATACATAGTGCATAATATTTAATAAYGTTTATTGTATTGTGTATAATATAACAATAATTGTATCTAAATCATAGTATGGGAGTTAAGTACAACATAAATAGACTTGAGATGATTAAATCCTTACTCCATTGAATTTGCCCAATTTTTCTTYTTAGTGCAATGGCCCACAGGTTTTAACTCAAACTTTTGCTTCTCTTGTTTAGACAAGTTMCTCTTGGGAGCCAACTGCTGTAAGTTGCTGCTGTGCCCCTGCAGGTGCATGTCCATAAAGCAGAAGATGCAGTTCTAGAAGTCGGGAGTTTGTGAGGGATTTYCCACAGACCAGGTCTGAGAGCATCTCTGTGGTCACACTGCAGCACAAGAATTATTGTGACAGTTTCTGGGCACTGGCCCCATGGCATGGGAGCAGCCAGCTGCCCCTTCCCCTGCTCACCTAACCATGTAGGTGCTTCCAGCCATRTGGGTTGCCTCTGAAAAAAGGTCCCCACAGGGTGTTGTGAGAACTCATTAAGTAGTTTGTCAAGTATTAAGAAACTCCTAGATCAAAGAAGCAGTTGTAAAGGCATAGTGTAATTAAAGCACAGCTTACTTTATTATGTGTTATTAGTATATATCCATCACATGTTCCACACTTTGTAGTTATTAAATGTTATCTCATGGTCACATGCAAGAAGATTCTGTGTGGTCTGAGGRTGGCAAAGTACCATGGCCGTGGGAGGCAGGTTGAGATGTAAGGTTTCGGTGTCCTGRGGGAAAGAAGTCCTCCACTTCTCTTTTGCTCCCTCTTCATCAGCTCTTCCATCCCCTGACACTGAGAGGGCAGAGAAGTAGCATCACCCACCTTCCCTGCTGACCCACTTGGGGCCCTGGGAGAGGATTGTAAAAGCAGATTAATATTTACTGTGAAGCTGTATTAAGTTAAGATTTTCACAATCCCATGCAATTTACTCTGCCTATTGTTATTTTAAAGTWAAGTAGGGCAGGCCTGCGCAGAGAACACGTGGTCTACAGTTCCCATTGCAGAGACACAGCAGACACACCTGCCACAAGGACCAGGGATGCTCTCCCTCATGCAGTTTGCATGGACTGCTGTACCTGTTTCTAGTTTACCAGCATCTTAGAAGGCAGCCAGGGCGCATGGTTGTCCAGCCACAAAAATACAGTTCTGTCATCTGCTCAAATGGCTGAAAACAAGCTGGTGGAATTTGCAAGGCTGCCAGTCTTGCCAAAGTCAGACAGAGCGATCAGCCAAATTGRAGTGGAAGCGCACCTTTTGTTACATAACTAGCCGTGCATTTTATAATTTACTATGTGAAATGCCGATGGCATTTATTATGTCAATTAGGATGAGCATATGTTKAGGAAGCCCTTGAGGAGTCAATCATAATTGCTCACATAACTTTGCTTTGACCACATGATTGACTTCCTTTGAGCAGGTAGACRGTGTGCCTTTGGGTAGCACTTACCCACAGCCTGCCCATTTTGCTACAACTCATCTTTGCACTTCGAGTCTGAGCTTGTAGTTCTGGCATAAGCTGTTTGTCCAAGTTTGGGTTTACTGAGCTTTGAAAAAAGCAAGAAACAGAAGTTACTACCTTAACCATSACAGTATTAGACAACTAGAGACATGCCATCAACAAGTCTTCCCAGAAGTACTACTTTCTACTAAGGTGAGTTCATTCCTAAGACATTTTCCTTGTAGTGAGGAATACTTAACCTGCCAGSTATGTACTGTCTTATTCAGATCTTTTCTTCACTGAGATCTTGTCCAGCTGTTCCTAATACTGCTTCTGGGTTGGGTTTTTTTTTTCATTTTAACATGCTGAGTAAAATTTTGTGTCCATTAAATCATCAGAAAAAGCAATCTAGGTTTGTGTGGGCATGTGAGAGACATGAAAAAGCAGAGTATATTTCCTTACATTCCTAACAGACATTTCAGCTACATAATTCCAAAACAAAAAACCTTTTCCAGCATTGGTTTATTCTGTAAATTCCAGCATGAGCCACAGAGAAAATACYTTTTTTGAACAGTCTGGTTCTGGTTTTAGAAGTTATTTTGCATGCAGGCACAGTATGACACAGCTGTTAGGTCTCACAGCTTGATCTACAACTTAAAAAGTTGGGGTTATTCACCTACTGTACTGTACCATTGGATTTTTCTATTCAATTGGAAATGCCTTTCATCACTAAAGCCTCTGCAAAGTACTTTGATTGTTGTAAGCTCTGGGAAGGAGTTTTTGACTAAGAATAACTTTGAAAAACCAGCTGTCTTAAAGCTGGGGCCAGGCAGAGGACAGGTTTTGGAGCTCCTGTTTGTTGTCTCAGAGACATTCTGTACTGATGTCCTGAACTTTCAAATACTTTTTTTTTTTTCCTCAAAGAGCCAGTTCTAACAGTCTTTCCTATCATCTTAAAAGTCAAGCTGAATTCTTGCCTGCTAAATTGATAACTCTGGTACCCCTAGGTCTCCTCCAGCTACCAGCTTTTTACCTGGAGGTATTTGCCTCTGCCCATAACAAATCTTCATCTAATTACGTATCAGGCAGAAAGAAAACGTTGTGGTGCTTCTTTAGTCAGAATTGATTTAAAAATAAGTGGAAAGGGGAGGGGGGGGGGAGTGAATAAGATACACGTAGGAGGAATTCTGGTCAGAAGTCATGATGATAAGATTTTGCGCACCTTGATGTTTTATAACCTTCCTTCGAACAAAGTTTTGAGTCTGGGCAAACTGATTCACCCCTTTGACCTTTAGTGCAACTGTGCCAAGATTGATGCAAATTATTACATGATATTTTCTGGCCGGGTCTTTGAAATGTGAATCGTTGTCTTTTTTAATCTAAAATACTGTATAGTACATATTAGTGGAGCATGGGTCTCTCTATAATGTTTTCCCCAACTGTTGTGTAGTACCACCTTGAACRGTAAAGTCAGTGTAATCTATAAAATGCTTCAGTTTGAGAGAAGCAGTTGGTACAAACCACAACAATGGGAAGCCTGGGAGGCTGTTACCAGTGAAGACAATTTGAGGAAAAATAGTAAGTTAAAACAGTTAAAATTTTACTAATGGCAAATAGTTTTCAAAAACCATTCAACCTGATACTTCATTATAAAACCCTGAATGTGAAATAAGTGGTGGGATCTTGCAACCCAGATTCTGGCAGGAGCAGTAAGGTCACAGCTCACCCTGTGTAACCAGAGGGCTTTGTGCTTTTGCTTGAAAGGATGAAGTAGGACCTCTGCTAGCCCTGATCCACTCTTCTCCCAGTGTGGGTGAGCCACTAGATGGGGACAATGCCCACATCTCCTATCCGGCCCACATCCAGCCACTGGCAGCTGGGCTGAGGCTTCRTTAGAGAGCTAATTCTGTACTGTGAAAGCTGTCGAGCCTCCCAGCAATTTGACGTGGGTATTTTTTAACATGAAAAGGCAAGATGGCAGTCTCTAAACCCTCAGCAAAGAAGCTGAGTATCAAGTAAGGCAGGTGTTGGTTGCAGCTTGCTCACRGCCGGTGTGGTGAAAGGAAGGCCAGGTAAAAGCATCTCTGGAAGAATAAGGATCTTCTAACCTTACTTGGCAGCTGGCAATGCTGCTGTGGCAGGTTTCCTTACATGCCTTCAGACCAGCCCCTTTAGCTTTGCTGACCCACATAAATGGATGGCTGTGGCTCACTCAGAGATGCACACTCATATGAGATAGCAGCCCATGCTGGGACTGGGGGAAGTATGCAGAATGATTTTGCTATCACAGTTTAGCTAAGAAGAACACGACTCTGTCAGTAGTTCTTCCATCTCCTATGGTATTGTGCAGCAGAGAAACAGAGTATGAAAAGGCATCTGGTTTAATCAGCATATACAGGATTTGTTATATACATGCTTAGAGTCCAAAAATAAAACGTGTCACTTAAACACAGAGAGAAAACCAAGCTAAACCTAACCCAAAACTAATATTTGTCAATCTGACTGTACTATTTGGAATCCATTTTCTTTACACATGCTGGCTGCCCTTASCATTGACTGAGGATCTCATTACCACCAAGCCATAGGACTTCAGAACTAGTGGAGCTAAATTCCTCTAACTGCTCTGCATCTCATCCATTTTGCTCTTCTGTTTCCTAGTGTCACATGTCCACTGGCTTATCTTTCATCATTTGTGATTTTAGCCAGTAGCTGTCTCTCCAGGCTCCATGACACTGTTTCTCTGGCCTTGAGGCACATTYTTTTTTCTTTCTGTGGTAGCCACTTCCTCAATATCTTTCATCACTTATTTGTTTTTCTTTTAGCCTTTGTTACTTACTTCTGCTACCTGAAGTTTCTTCCATTTTGTGTCATGCTACTTCCAAGTGCAGCCTCCTGATCTGCTGGGTTAATATTTGATGGTGGCTGGGCAGAGGCAGTGGGGTTCTGCCACTCTGCCTGGTGAGCCCTCCTCTTGCTACAATGCTGCCAGTGTAGCTGTGGTGGTAAGTCAGTATTTAAGCTTAAGATTGGTTCATTGKGGTGGGACAGCTCTGGGTTTGTTATTGCAACGAGATGAAGGACATTCTCTGTACCCATTATCCACGTTTGCTGTCCAAGCTTTTGGTGGGGGTTGTTCTGTTGTTCGCTAAAATGCTTCTGGTGGCTGCAAATTCCTAAGCAGTGAAGACCAGTAAGATGCAAACTCCTTCAAATCAGTGCAGCCTGTTGGGTGACTTTCAAAAAAAATGTGGTTGCCACTGTTGTCACAGCCCTGGTGTGACCTTGGTTATTACAGCTTGTGGCTGAAAACTCTGCAAAATGKATATCCAGGTAAAAATGTTCTGCTTTCAACGTTTGCACTGTATTCTTGTGCTTCAGGTCTCTGCCTTGCACTAAAGCTTGGCTCACCACAGTGTCACAACACTGTGACATTCTTGCAAATCAATACTTTATTTTCTTCATCCAAGCCAATCTATGCTAGGTGCTGTACAACTATGCTAAATCTGGGACCTGAGTTGTTGAAAACTTCTTGCACAGCAGGGAAGTAGCAAATGCTGGTGATGTCTGCTTTGGCATGGCACCTTCACCTCCTCCAAAAGCTTCTTTTGCCAATCATCCTTGCAAGAAACAGTTTCTGGCAGTATGGCTCTGACTATAAGAAGCGTGAGACTGCCAAGGTAACTTCCAGGCCCTGCTGAGGCTCCCAGTGGTGGTTGACACCAATTCAAATGAATGTAGGATTCCCCTCCTCTCTTTTCCCCTCTCCTCCTCCCCCAAGAAGGGGGCTTGAAAACAGAGGTTCAGCATGAAATAATTACCTTTTTTCATTTCATTGTGGTTTACTCTCTACCTCTACACGTTTTCTTGCTCAAAGTGTATTTTTGGTTTTTATTCATAGGTAATAGAAGAAATAGAAATAGACACTAGTAATCAATAGATCAAATTTAAATCCTTTCTCCCTTCTCTTCTACAATGTTCAAGAGGAATCCAGACTTTAGGCTTCCTAAAAGGACGTGATATGAATTATATAGCTATTAGGGCAGCACATTAATGTTATAAATACAAATGACTGCCACCATTGCAAAGAACATCTGTCTCTGACTGAATCTGTGCAACAACTCCATCACACACKCTCCATGCTTACTCTTTTGGTGATATAATCACCTCCCAAAGATGGCAAACACATGGTTTGATGTGTCCAGCAGTTTATGAAGGTTTATGGGTGAATGTGGACCCRGTAGAAGGAGACAAATTTTTTTTTTTTCAGAATTTATATGTAGTCAAAATTTTCTAAATCATAGAGACCATAGGACTTGAATTGGGTTCTCCTAAAAATTCATTGCCTGTTACTAATAAACGGGAATAGTTTTGTTTCCCTGTGCTGTAGCAAGTATTTGTAATTTACGTAAACATTGTAAAATACAGGCACAGCTCCCCACACCTTCCCTTTTCCACTAACAGTGCATTATTAATATGTCAGATTCATAAAGAGTATCTGTAACGTGGCCAGGACAGTCAGACTTTGTCTCCTCTGGGACATCTCTCATCATTTTTGCTGAATCAGAACATTGCCTTAGGGCAGTGATGCCTCTTTCTCTGTTGTCATTGCGAAAATAATGGAAGTAGCTTTGGAACTGTAGTGCTGTTTCCAGCATTACCTAATTTGTATCCGGGGACTTGATGTGTTGTACATGTGGAAGTGGAGGAGAGGTACTTTCAGGGCTAGGGTACAAGGTTGGGAAGGGGTGGCTCAGGTGCCCGTGTTCCTGTTCMTAGGAGCTGCTCTTTCCTCAGACAGGATTTTGGTTTTAGCTGTCAGCAGGTTTGCTGATGGGAGCTGAGTGTTGGCTCTCCTGCCAGCAAGAAGCAAGAATTTCTGTCCTTGAGAACAACCCTGAGGTGACAAAATGTTGGGGCTACTGTATCTTGGTGTGTGGTGCATGGGGAGAGCACCCACATGGCAATGCCTCTGTGTGGTGGTACAAGAGGATGTGGCAGGGGAGTGGAGAAACAGCATGATACTGCCCACATCCCTGGTTGCCCCAGGTATCCTGAAAATGTAAGAGAAAACAAAGTTTATAGCACAGTGCTATTTTTGACATGCTTCMTTGGTTTCTTATCCATTTTACGTCTGTTTTTAAAGCCACAATCATCCAAGCCATGTGTTGCTATTTTTGCAAGCAGTCGTAATGACTTGAGATGGGCTCCCTCCATGAGTGAGGGATGCAGAGAGCAGCTGAACACCCACTCAAAGCTGCCCCACTTCATTGAGAAGTTTTCCAAGAGCTTCCTACAGGAGACACTCACAGTGCCCTAGTCCCCACCTCAGCCTCTGATAATTTATCTTGTTTTCTTTTGCTGTGTGTCACCTTAGTAGGACTAAATAAGAATTCCTATATTAAGATAACAGGTGGAGGTGCTGCTTGCACTATGGAGAGATGTTTGTTTCTTCACAAAGGGCTTTTCATAAAGCTCTGGAGAATATTTTTACAAAAGGAAACATTTGACCCAGTATCGTGTATTTTAAATATTTGCAAGAGTTCTAACGGGCAATGATTTTAATTCCACTGAAGCTACTGCTAATCAGGAGACAGAGCTTATGCAGAACTCTCTCTTGCAAGCAAAAACAGGCACTTAACATAATTGCTTCATAAGAATAGGATCTAGCAAAGCATTGAAGAGAATGTTTGACATTTAAACATCTGGTTAGAATTAGTGGGGCTATTAYTTTACCTTCACGTCAGAAAAACCCCTGCCATGTTAAAGTTTAATTTCTTAGGTTTAGAGCCTGTTAGCTTTGCATAAAAGTAAGGGTTTATTTATATGAAAATATGCTCTGTCATAGTCTGATTTTTTTATTATTCTTTCCCTCATTTGCCCTCAGACATGGGTGTTTGAGGCTGACACATTGTCTCAGCAAATTAAGTCAAGCTGGAAGCAAGGGTACAGTGTTATGGCAAAGAAGCAAATAAGATTTACATTTTCAAGCAAGAGCASTAATTAGGCCATTGCATATTTTATATCTTCATGTTTATTTTCAAAGTGGTGTATCAAAATAAGCATAGAAGTAATGAGACATAAGTGCTCCAATGAACAGTTGGGGTTCATCAAGTAAAAACTACAAATTACTCTTTGGTTTTGCTGCCACCCGCAGAGTTTATGTCTTTAAAATACCAGCAGGCAGGTGTTCTGGCCAGAGCTAATTGGGTTTGTAGTAAGAGACATACAGGGTTTCTGTATTACAAATTATGAAGGGAATAGGCCTCTTTTTGACCAATACACTACTTAACATTGTGCTGTGGACTTTGCTTCAATATGTGAGGTGTTTGGTGCTTTGCAGAGCAAATGAAGTTTTGAACTTATGCTGGTGCAGATGGTTATAACTGCTTGACTTCAGGCAGGCAGGGGTCCAAGTCCATTGCTGCTGTCGTATGAGAATGGTCTACAGGATTCCAACTCTAAATTCTTACAACCCAAATTATCCTCCCTCTGGCTACTCATACAGTGTTTGTATGCTCATGTGTATTAGGTGAAGCTGCTGCTCWCCCTTGCTGTGCTGAGCACGCAGCTTGGCCAGCAACCTTTATTCTTACCTGTATTTCTGCACACAATCTTGCAGTGTTTGCCCATACACAGTGCTGCTTTTCTGGTAGAAGTAATGTGGCCACAAAATCAGCTGACTGGAACTTTGATTAAGGCTTTCAACCATTAAATGCCTGTAGTGTTTCTCCCTATCTTGATATCTTTTTTTGCAATGAGAATAACTGTATAAATTGAGCTGGACTTAAGAGAAAATAAGTCTCTGAAATTGTCTCTCTTTTTTTMCTGGCCCCTTCTTTGCTTTACCCTCCCATCCCAAAGACAAAATCCTTTCCTAATATCCACTGTAGTACTTCATATCCAGATACATACTGCAAGTATGGCAAAAAAACACAGCACAGAGCATAATCCTTCGACTTTCCTCYCCACAGATCTGATGGCACACAGGCCTTGCTACAGCTTTCACAAGTAGAAAACGGGTTGGGTATTCCCACCTGGCTCCTTTTGAATTGCATCAATTCTGATTATGAACCAGAAAGAAGAAATGGAGGATAGCTCCCCACCACTCTGTGTCATCTGCGGCCAAGCACATTTACCGGAAGAAAACCACTTGTACAGCTACACCGAAGAAGTAGATGATGATCTGATATGCCACATTTGCCTGCAACCTTTGCTTCAGCCATTAGACACGCTCTGTGGTCACACCTTCTGCACAGCCTGCCTTACGAACTTCCTTGTGGAAAAAGATTTCTGCCCCATGGACCGCAAGCTTGTGATTCTCCAGACGTGCAGGAAGTCCAGCATTCTAGTGAATAACCTTCTGGACAAGCTAATGGTTAGCTGCCCTTTCACAGAACACTGCTCAGAGGTYGTGCAACGGGGTCACCTCGAACAGCATTTCCAAACCCAGTAAGTTGTTGTCAATAGACAGTTCTTCACTCCTTTTTTTTAAGTAGAGGAAAAAATATCTTCAATTAATACTGATCGAAATAGACACTTTATGTAAAAAAAGAGTTGTTGATTTCACTTCCAATGAACACCTACAGTATCATTAATTTAGAGCTGAATTTAGTCCATTTAAAGTCCAAGAAGGATTATRTCTTACACTTCTTTTAGAATCAAATGCTTATAAGGTATTTCATGCTATCGTAGCAGTTCTGGGTGAATACCTTGTGGTTAGCTGCACAATGACATGTGTATGTAGTCCAAAGAGATCTGTGAGTTTTGGGAAGCTGAGCTATTATAAATATTTTAATAGCACATTAAGGGTTTTATAATTGCCCTTTCTTCAAACCTTTTTTGAATSACAAATGACCTATATGAGAAGTAGAGCAGAAAATATTCCAGTTTGGTATTGGTCTTTGGACTTGAGTGCTCCTTTCTTCCAGGTGACCACTTACCCAGCGCACTGTGGGGCTCACAGACAATATCTGAGAGCATCCTGGCTGGACTGCCCCTCCAGGCTTATCCCTCCTGGTAGCTAGGACACCCTCYATCCTACCTCAGGGAGAGACCTCTCCAGGGAAAAGTTTGGTTCCTCTTCAGGGAGAGAACTGAATGATTCTCTGTTTTGCAGGGTAAAAGCATATGCTGCTGCTTTTGTCTTGGATGTTCTGTGTTTTGTAAAAAAAAAAAGGCAGAAGGATAAAGAGATACATTCAGGGCTAACAGCAGACAAACACTCGGCATAGTCTGCATAATAGCACATCAGGTCAGAGGAGAGATGGGGCCTGAGATATGCTCTTTTCTGTGAGCTGTGTCTGATGCCCAGTGCAGTTACTACCCCTTGGAGCTTGCAGGTGTAAATTCTGTTGCTAGGTGTGTATATCTGCATGTGCAATGCAAAGAAAGCCTTGTGCAACCAGTGTAGGGCTCCAGATGGCTGCTGGGCACACATTCCTGCATAGACATGGCAGAACTGAGGGTCAGAGCATCACCRGTGAGCCAGAGAGTGGAGGTATGTTCACATGCTGCATGTTTCACAGCCTGGGAGCCCGAGACTGGAAATGGCTCTGCAGCCTGCCATTCAAACATGTCCCTATTTGCATTTCAGACCTCATTTCCTGAAGCATCTGGATTCTCACTAGGAATTTATTCACTTAAAGATATTCACTGAAGTTATGGTGTCCTAGCCAACCAAAAATGTGACCACTTTATATTACTAAAACAAAAAAAAACGTCATTAGCAATGGGTTTATTGATCCCTTGCAAAAGTCATGAGACCACTTTTCACATCCTGGAGGTTTGGTATTGGTGGATTTGGATGACCTTGTAACMCTGTTTCTGGGCCTGGCTTTCCCTGTGAGTGCTCATGTGGGTGCTCATGGTGTAAGRGACAGTGGCAGCAGGCCCCAGCCCAGGCCAGCAGTGCTCTGAGTTTCACTATGYGCTGCTAAGGGGATGAAATAGCAAAGTTACTCAATATTTTCTGTCTTAGGTCAGTACTTCTCTGACAGGCCTCAAATGCTAATTTCCATAATAATGCAGGTAAGGGGACTGTCAGTCTTCTCTGAGCTGCTGGCACTGAAATTATGTTTTCTATAGATTCCAACCACACAATCTTGAGCTCCTATTGCAAATGCTTTTTTTTTCCTCTGCTATACATACATCTGAATTTAGACCTTTCTGTTTGTCTTTTTTTTTACATGATGGTGTGGCCATTAAAATTAACAGGATACCCACTCCCAATTCACCCCAAACCCCCAATAAATAAGCAGATTGGAATATTGTTTTTCACATGGAAGCCACACAGCTAGCACAACTCCTGATTTCTAGTGTCAATTCTCCTACGTGGATATGTGCAAATCACCCCAGTGTCTTAGTTTCTCCTCCTTAAGTGATAGTAAAGGTACCCTTCACTGTGTGTCTTTCAGAATTGCTATAAACCATTATTTGGTCCTGTAAAAGCCTGGCAGGTTTTATTCTTGCATTTACTGTTGAATATCAGTGGCCTGGAACTTCCCCTCAGGATCTTCAAGGTCCTGTGCTTCTGGCTTGCTTCACCTGAAGCCAAGCAGGAATAGAAAGAATTGTCTCAGTAGCATGTTCCCACAATCTCTTGYTGTTCCCTCTTCCCTGTGTCAGGTTCCCTGCACCAGGTCCCAGCTTTGCGAACCCCAGGAGCAGAAAACTGGAGAGATGGAGCAGGGGTCTTTCTTCCCTGAGCCCTAAAGCCTCTAAGGTAGTGCAGCACAAAGCATTGCTACATAGGCTGAACATCTGAACATTTTTTTCTCAGCTACTCAGGACATGGATTTTCCTTCCTCAGAACAGCTGGGAGGGCTAATTTACCTTAAGGACAAAGGATAGAGACAGGAGAATAGAAACCACAGGGAACTTCTGCTGTTGGGCATTTCAGCTTTACAGGGGATAGATAGTGCAGATTGACTAGCATTCCCACATGGGAAGAGAAATAGGAGGGAACATTCTGAGTGATCCCTAAAGGTGGAGTTCCACATCCTTGTGCTTGCAGACACTGCACAGTACCTTTATTTTTTTTTTTTTTTTTTTGTAAGTGCAGCATTAACTATCACCTAAGGTATCTTATGCTTCTGCCTAATTTAATTCTCAGAAATGCAGAAACCTTTCTTGCCATTCCATCTCCAGTTAATGACAGAGAGAAGGACGTTCTCTGTCATGCCCAGGGACAGATTGAGCAGACAGGGCTGATGCTATTCTCTTTAACTCTGGTGAATCAATAGAGACGGGAGGAAATGTGTGACTTTGCTAATAAAACAAATATAATAATAATCATAAATATTTGGTGCCTGCAGTGAGAACAGTTCAGAGCCCATCTGAAATCTCAACAGAACATTACTGTGATCTCAGTGAATAAATTAAAGTAGACTCTGCTAGAGTCACCAGGATGGTCAGCAGTGCTCACATTTCTTAGATGATTCAGGTTCAGGCCAGTCCTGGCTCTCAGAGAGAAAACAAGAGTTTGCCCTGATCAGAGAGATGAGGTCACTGATGGGACAAGGTGAGCTTGCTGTTTTATGCTTTGTAATTGATGAGAGAACTTATCATTTTTTTTTAACACCGGTTACCATGGAGCAGCCCATTGAAAGCATCCTTATTTAAAATGTTTGCTCTTGCATGCTTCAAAAAAAAAACCAAAAAAAACAACAAAACCGAGAAGAGACATGTCCTTGGATTATTACATGATTTATGTTTGTACAAAAACATCTGACTGGATTTGGGGAATTCAGACTGAGATGCAAACAGCCAGCAGTTGGCTGTGATCTTTTGCAGTGTTTTACTTTAAAAAGGTGTGGTCTTCTGATATCGCCTGCTACAGAACTCCACGGGGGGCATTTTTTTCCCCCCTTGTCAGACAGCTACGCCCTTCTGTGATGCAGTTTAGCTCCTAACCCATCTGCTTGTGGGCAGTGATGTAAACATACCAGCTGCCTCTGAAGAACCACTCCGAATCCTGCAGGAGGCAGGTCTCTTCCCCGAGCATCGCTCTCCTCTGCAGCATAAGTCACTGTCTCGCCAACCACGCTGTGCTGTCCCTAAACCCTCACATCTACCCATCCGAGAGTCAGATCGAGTAATCCTCTTACAGGTCAATGATTTTTGCAGTGTAGCTTCGTTTAAGGGATTTAAGCTCGATTCATAATGTGCTACCATTGCATTGAAATGGAAAGGCTTGCTTAGAAGGGGCTTGGCTGGCACGAAAGCTTCTCGTTGTGTGTCCCACCAGCACAGAGAGACGGTGGGAAGGAGGAAACCTAGCAGCAGTGCCAGCACTGCACTGAAAATGAAGGCTCTCCTGTTACTGGTCCTACCTTGGCTAAGTCCTGCAAACTACATAGACAATGTGGGCAACCTGCACTTCTTGTACTCCGAGCTGTGAGTACGCACAGTCGCGCCGGCGTCGTGCTCTCTGTCTGTCTGTCTCACCCGAGTGGCGGGAAGGGGCTCACCATGAGCGTTTTGGGGGGTCTGTCTGCCTGTGTGTCTGTGCCTGTGCATACGTGCGAAGAAAATCCTGCAACGTCTTGCCAACAGCTTCACACCGTGCTGCTTCCCATCCAGAGGGCTAATAATAGCAGTACGTCCCCATTGCTTTCTGCTTTGGAAGCAGCTGAGACATACTGAGTGAAGCTGCTTTTTTCCTGATCAACTTGCTTTTCTGTGCTGATGTTTTAGRTGTTTGTTGGTTTGGGGGCTATTTTCCATTTCTGAATCTGTGTTTGTTCTTTATTTAACATAAATAGCCTTGCAGGGAGCTGGGTATAGGGGAGGGTGTCAGGATAGACACCCCCAGTAGAGCACTCTCTGTGTGTACATGCATAATGTTCTGTGTATAAAGCTGCATGCCTGTAGCAAAACACTGAGAAGCCTTTCACCAGAAATAATTCACTTGAGCCAGTAGAGAAATTTCCCGTATTTCTGTTTTTGCCCACAGCAGAATGTTATTTTCTCTGTAAAGCAAATTTAAGTGTAGCAATCCATTCATATATCTTCATGTCTTAAAAAAAAACCCACCTCAAACAACCTCACAGCTGATCTTTCSAGCCCATAAAACAAATATTCTGTGGTATTATTTGTAAATGTAACTACTTTAATTTGTGCTTGAATGCTATTGTACTAGTTAGTGGAGCTTTCACGACTAGAAATAGGTATTTGTTTCAGTATGTTTTCATTAATTATGTGTTATTTGTATTTTAACAAAATGTAAACTTTCAAGATCTTCATTGAGATAATGAATGAAATGTCTAATTTCTGCTCAAAAAAGAAAAATTACTGTATTATGCCTACAGTCAGAATGTTTTAGTAACAGTTGTGATTAGTACCAAAGAGACTAATTTTCAAATGATTTTGTCTCTACTGTCAGACAAAAATAGCAGTGTTTTGCAGAAACACAAAGTCCCCTTTTGAAATTCTTGTGTGATGTGCATGGCAACTATTAATAATTTAGTCACACTGCATACAACATCTCAGGATTTCTGTGTGTCATAGATGTTTTTAAACATTTAATAAATCCAGTGTTGAGGGTTGCAGTTATATCCTCATTTTAATTTACTGGCATTTTGTTTAAGAATGATAATTAAAAAAAAACCACAAACAACAAACAAACAAAAAACAGTTAAGCCAAGCAGGCTACAGGAGCAATCAAGCTCAAAACAGGGCAGATGAACACTTATAATGGAAACAATGGCATCTGGGACATCTAGTTTCCAGGAAAACAAACCAATGAGATTAATCAGAGCACAGGCACAGATGCAGCCTACTTGCTTTTCTTGGGGAATTCAGGTTCACTGACTCTCCCAGGATAAAGAACTAGGATGTACGGTAGCTATTCATCTCTTATTCATTTAGCCTTCTAACCCACAGAGATGTTAGTCGTGCTGGATGTCAGCGGTTGTCCTTAATGGAGTGGGTGTGGACTGGGGCTTGGACGTGCATCTTCAGTTGTCAGCAATGGGAGGTGCACGTCCCCTCTCCAGTGCCCAGCCCTGGATGCTRTCTGGGATCCTGCTGCCGGGAGCCAGTGCTCAGGATCTTCCACACCACACCATATCTGGCCAGGGCAGCAGGAAGTGGGATGTACTGGGGCTGACATGACCAAAAAGGGCACCAGACAGTTTGACCTCCTTTCAGGAATATCTCCTTCTCCTCCACATGTATGTAGTGCCTCTGGATGCTGCACAAGGTATTGACATATTTATCCGTGGGATGGATTCAAAATCCTTTCTAATAACAGCAGTTGAAAGAAAAAGATAAATACTCTTTTCAGTCCTGTTTAATCAGTTTATACAAATGTTATGATCTACAGGTTGCTACTTCAGTTGCTTGAGTACTTGGATGTTTTTAACGCAAAGTTTTGTGAGTCGAACAGCATAGCCACTGGTGTCCAGGSCAGCCTGACACCCAGGGGCACAGGTTAACTGCCACAGAACTTTTGTATCCCAAACAAGTAGCTTCGTAAATCTTTCCCCACAGCCATCTGAAGAGTCCCTGCWATGTGTAGTGTGTCTGATGGCTTACAGCATGGCTCAAAACTAGAACTTGTAGGCAGAAAGCATTTTTTTCATTATCACACTATCTTTGGTTGCTGGCCAGTACAAATCCCGGTCTTAGTCAGAACTCATTATTTCCTTGGCTGTCACCTACCAGAGATACCAGTTGAGGAGGAAGAGGGGGACGATGGGTTTGCTAGCAACAAGGAAGGAGCTGGAGGACTGTGGGGGATGCAGTTACCATCACTGGTGCTGGCACAAGAGGAAGGATAAGGGCACTGGGATTCACACTGCCCTCCCTCTTGCACAATCCCTTTCTTCCCTTCTACCCTGTTCAAAGGTTATGTTATTTGTATTGCATTGTTGAGGTTTGCTTTAGTTCCAGGGCATTTTTGTTCCTAAATGTGGAACGGGCAGCTTGGGGAATAGGGATTACAGTATAGCACAAAACCCATCTGGAGAGGCAGGCTCTGGAATCCAGCTAAGAAATAAAGAGATTTTAAGAGATTTGAAGAGGAGCAATAAAGTTGGGGAAAGGCTGTGCCAGACCTTTGCACTTCAGCTGGGTGCCACTCAAGTAGGAAAGAGAGATATCTAGGTGTGTTGTAGTGGCACTTTTTGGGATTTATGTTGTGTACCACTACTTTTAGTTTTCTATTAGCAGTCTGATAATTGTAGGTATTCCCAGGAAGTAAATACATGTCTCCTGATGTTGTCACCAGCAGTAAAACCATTCCCTGGCCATTGTTGTTCCTCTCTTAGAAAAGATCTTAACACAGATGTCATTCTTGTCCTTGCTCTTTGCCAAATCATGAAGAGCAGAGTGTGGTAMGCCAGAAACCCATGGAAACGCCTGACAGAAGAAAAAGAGAAAACAGTGAGGTCTACCTTGAGGAGTTTCTGGGAGATGGTAAGATGCAGCCACCCCAGCTCAATGTCTCTCACCATTGTAAGGGTCTACATGGGTGTTGAGGACACCCTACCCCAGGGTCCGTGTCGTCTCCTTTATGTCCCCGTAAAGAGACTTTGAAAGGCATCTATTCTCTTTCTTCCATGTTTAAGATATCTTCAGAAGGTAAATACTTGCACAAGCATTCTTTTGAGTTGGGGTATRTTATTCCTTCTAGTTAAAAACAAGGTTATGTGAATGGAGAGGCAGCCTGTGATTACTGTAGGAGTCTTTCTGAAGTGTAAGGACCTGGTGGCACTGCTCACACCATTGGTATCCCTCTCATTTCATAGGAGGACCTGTGCAGCAGGATACTTCTCAGTAGCAGGATTTTCTGCACCTCGAGATCAAAGAGTGACATGGAAATAAAATTGAGAGAAGGAGGCTGCRAGATTAGGCAGTGAATAATCTCACCTTGTCCCCCTAAGGACATCAATGATGTGAAAGCGTGGGGTGGTTTTCMGCCTAATCCCAGTTCAGCATGTGGCCAATGCTGACTGAGCGAGTGCCCRAGATGGGGTTGGGCATCGCGTGTGCTCAGCACGGGTCAAGCACTGGGGAGTCCTTGGCAGCCACTCTTGCTGGCACTGTTTCTCTCAAAGGATTAAAGAGCTCCTGGCCTTAGTCCCTGCTGGTAATGCATCAGCTAGATTTACCCCACTAATCTGAATCAAGCCATTGTTTTTTAAAATCTATTGTTTGTTAGAGGGAAATGCATAACCTATTTCCATGTGTGAAAAAAGTACTTCTTTTTTTCTTACCCCTCTTGAGTTTTACATGAAACAGTCAAAGGAATCTCACCAAATTAACTGGATCGAGTTTCCCCATATAACTTTTATACGATAACTACTCTCTTAAATTTCAAAACAGCACTTTGGGCTGGAATAACCAGTAAAATTTTGTTTCACTGTTCATTCAATTTAAAAAGAAGAGGTGCAAGTGCCAGCTGCCTTCTAGTGCCATTGAGCACATATTTTTTACAGTAAAAATAGTGAAGTGCACCCTCCCAGCCCCCTCACAGCACTGAGCTTAAGTGTGCAGCCAACTTCTTTAATTTCTGTTCAACTCAGTGGGGAAACTTGTGTCTGGCTTTAGGTCTGTCCTTGTGAAATTAGCCCCATAGAGGCTGGGGAGCACAGGGCATGCATTACTCATGACAAAATTGATAAGCCTGGAGCACCTTTTGGGCTCATGTGTTAGTCCTCTGCAAAAGCCACGTGTTGGCCTCCTTACTCTGTGCAAAGCTGTGTTCATGGAAATCTGTGTCAGAGCTAAACTGTGAGGTTAATTAAAGCTGAAAGTGCTGGAAAGCAAGGCTTGAATGGAAATATTCTTGAATAAAAATATAAAAGAAATGTTTAGGATATCTGCATTAAATAGCCAGGACAAAACACACTGAGATAAAATTCAGAAGATCTTTTCCAGGATCTTCTGGAAAAAGATGAAAAAAAAAAATGTTAAAACTGATGTCTCTCAGAAAGAACTGAGTTGAATTAAAGCAGAAAGGCATGAGTGTGTCAAGAGCTACCATTAGCTTTGTCCCTGTGCTACAGCTTCACAAAGGGGCCAGGAGTGAAACAGGAGCTGGTTTTCCTTCAGAATTCTGAGCTCTCTCCCAAAATCTCCAGCAAAGACCTACTGTGCCCCCTTCTCAGCCAAATCCTGCACTGTAGTTTGTCTGACCCCACTCCACCAGTCCTCTCACTTGCCCTTCTACTTCTGTCCTCTGCTTTATACTTCTTCTGGTCCTTACCTTTGTTTATTCCCCTCCTCTCTCATGCCTTGATCCTGCTTCTGTTGAGCAATTTTGTATTTCTGGCCTTTAGATTTGCACAGGTAAGTTTGAAATTTTAGTACCGATAAGGCCTGAAAGCCCCCAGGTAGAATCCCATGCAGGTGAGCTGCAAATATGCTGTGTGATTGTTAAAAGTACAGGAGTAGTTATAATCTAAGGCCTTACTTACCTTTGAAGTGCCCAAATTGAATTTTCTAAATATGTTGCATTGTATTCAAGAGTGTTTTATGTTAGCATAGGAGTGCAGCAGAATRTAGTATTTTAATTGACTGCAAATAYCTGGATTCAGTCACTACTTGACCAAAGATTATTTGCACYCTTAGGAGCAGAGTAGGGTCTAGGTCTCTCCCCCACCTTTTGCCACCCTCTCCCTATCTCTCCTCTTTGCCCACCAGCACATCCCTCYGGGCTTCTCAGCATAGGTTAGAGGGGGCTGAGTTTTTGGGGTATGAATAAGTGTTACTGGTTAGCATTTTTTCCCCAGCACTGTGATTCAAGGTGCAGAAATAAATTTGTGTGGGACAGCTCTAAAAAGCAAAACCCCCATGAGACCATTAAGAATTTGTTGGTTCTGCCTGAGAATTTTGTGTGTAAGGAAAGTTGGCATTTCAGTTATAGATTGAGAAAGGTTCATTTCCYTCTATGCATGGAAAAACTCACCTTAACTCCACTCATAGCTACCTACACATACTTGAGATCGGAATAAGACCTTTTATTCTTCTGGATTGTTTTCTCAAGGTTTCTCACACCTTTGGAAAGRGCTGACATTGGCTGGTGTCAATCTCAACAAACACATTTTGTTGCCAAAAGTAAAACCTGAGCCAGCCAAAACAAAGTAAAACCCTGCCAAGATGAAAAGGCRATGCAACAATTATGGTTGGCAGAAAGGTTTCTTTTCATGAATGACTTATGTCTCAGTTGTGTTTGATTTTTCTGTAAGCTGCTCAGAAGAAGAGTGTTTACATGCCTGACCCATGTAACAGGAGCACAGAGGGGTCAAACCTATCCCACTTGGAGGCTCCTTCACAACTGGTAATCCACTTTGGAATAGGGACCAAAGAGAGCAAAGCACTGCAGATCTGGTGGAGTAGAAGGAAGGAACGAGGTGGTRGGAGTTGCAGGAGGTGGGCAATTGCTCACAAGCAGCAAACTCCCGTTTCTTGTCTGACATTAAGTCACACAAGCCGTATGCTGCAAGTTTGGCCGACCTCTGCAACTCTCTGACAATTAACCTAGTTTAACACTAGCACTGGCAGCATGACAAGGATATTTTTCCTTGAGCTATTTCTCTGACAAATCTGCCAGAACTGGGTTGTCCTGCAACGTGAGGATAAGCACTGCTCTTGCAGAGCTCTTATGCCTGTCATAGCTTAAATCCTGCTCTGAATACTGGTACTGAGATCAACTGCAACACAGCTTTTTATACTGTAGGGAAGCAGACTAGTAGGTCTGAGGGTCTTCTTGGATATTTTTAAAACTTCTGACCTTTTGGGGGGAATTTGCCTTCAAGGACCCCAGTCCACAGAGTAGCCAACAGCATTTCATGACCTTCTCCATGATAAGAGCTATTGTTCAGGAACTGGGACTGATTTTCTGCATCTTGGCGTGTGATAGCATGACCAACTGCCTCCCTGAGCCATGCAGTAACTGGGTGCACAAGGATGGCAACAGCACAGGACACAAAACCAGAGAGTTTATAGCAACATCACTGGCAATGCTGGACTGATAACAGCCTCTGTGTAGCATAAATGTTACTGCTTGGRGCTTCCTGTATCAAAAGGAGGGCCAGGGCTGGTGTCTCTGTATTGAACTGGTACCTCAGTGGAGGTACCTGTTAGCCAATGACATGTCACATATAATTACTAAATCCCCACTACCACCAACAAATTTCTGGCTTGGATTTGAACTCTATTTTGGGATTAAGAATGTGAACTTTTTTTGTARCATAGAAAGCTGAATGCACCCCTTGGCCTCAGCCAAGTTGCAGCTGGTGAAGACTGCATTTCACCARTGAATCCCTGARCTTTCGCTAGAACATGCTTTATCCRTTCAATTAATTTATTAATTGACAACAGATTCTGAATACYGAGCAAGGCAAGTTCAGCAGCAGCCCAGTGAAAYGGCTGGAGATTTCAACAGATGCTGTGCAACTTTTGCACTAAGAAAAAGTTCTCTAAAGCATCCATAACCTTTACATATTATACAATATAACCTCCCCATATGAAAGAAATAGGCTGACTGTAACAGTGGGCAAGTCAAGTCATATTTTCAGGAAGTTTCTTTCTCATTTTGCTTGTATTTCTGCTGGCAGCATCCTCAAATGTTATTGATAAAGTTTTGCTCTCCTCAGCAGTKCAAGCAGACAACAAGATTTGTAACAATGACACATCACATTGATRGTATCTGCTCTCATTCTCCCTTTTTATCAAGACACTGAGCTGAGTATAGAGGATACCTGGGTGAGGAATTAGAAATCACCATTGACTCCTCTGTTTTAATGGAGTTGTCTTGCTCCATAACATTGCTGTAACCCATAGCATGAATTAGGATAAGACATTTGCTGTTGCTGGTGCCATCTTAATTTTTATTTGTGCTTGTACTATCTCACTGCATACTATTTACCTGAATAATGTAAACTAAGTTAATAAAATGCCSTTAGAGCTGTAAATTTCAGCTACATAATTCAATCATTAGTGTATTACTTTATAATTTGTTTTTCTCTCCTCAGCTCTCTTGAAATCATGTTGGTAGGAAGCAAGTGTTTTAGATCAGCAAGTTTTCATTTCATGTGCATGTATTGGGAAGCTTACACCTCTCTATATTACGCATTGCAGTCCCATCATTCACTAGACAGGGTGTAATATATTTTTAATGTAGAATTTCAATAATTTAGCAAAGTCTTAAATAGAAGACAGGAGAAATCTGGCATGCTGCAAGGACTGTATTCTCCTTTCTCCTCTGCAGAACTTAGTGAATGGATAAGACTAGTAGACTCATGGCCCAGGGTTTTTTGTGTTTTATTACAAAGAGACAGTACTAATTTTGAAAGTATAATTCAGGTATTTTCTTTTCCCTTCCCATATGAGACAAGCATTATTGTTACATGGGTTTTTTTAAACATCTAGTTAGTGCTGGTGTTATTCCCTTGGTTTTAACTTTCCTTCCCATGTTAAAGGAGTAGTGGGATGGTTTCACAGAAACATCCACAGAGGCCTCTTTACTTGCAGTTTCTATAATTCAACAGTAYGAAAGATCAGAAAACATCCCTTGTGGAGCAGGCTTTTATAGYGAGGAGATGGGCATGATTAACCAATCTTCCCTGTGATCCATGGGAGACCGCTGGAAGCAGAGTATACTGTGCTGTTGATATTGTATGAGGATGTGTAGGTTGATATGGATGAGCAAGGCTGTTTCGCTCAATATGTATGAACTTCTCCTGCCAAGAGGCTAAATTACAGTCAGAAATAAGTGCTCTGTATGAAAAGCACATGTTGCAACTCAGCCCTTTGCCAGGCAGGTTTTGCAGTGGGAGCAGGAATCCCAGGAGCTGGTTGTGGCTTGCCCTTGTCAGCTCCTAAAGGATCATCCCCTCTGGTTCTGATTTAAACAATTAGCACATCTCTCCTTCAAGCATTACTACCTGGTTTGTATTTATAGCAGGAAGATGGCACTGCTGAAGAAAGGATGAATACGATTCTTTTCCAAATGAAGTGTGTATATACTGGTGTTTCTTTTTTGTTCTTGGCACTGCTGTGCCTGTGGTTGTCRTTGGGATCCGTTGAGGGGATGAGCAGAGTTGAAAGTGCCAGTTGCTGCTACTTTGCTCCAACCCAGACTGTGATGGAAATATTAATACTAATAATATTAGTAAATTAGTAAATTAGTTAGATACGCTGAGAAGATTCTGCTGTGGATGCCCAGTGGTTGCCTACTGCAACCCATGCCATCCTTGTGCCTCCCTGCTGCAGCCTGGACCCTGACATAAGATTGGCAGAATCTTGTGCATCCTACCCAACCCCCAGTGTTTGGCACATGCTGTGTTCTCAATATCTGCTTTCCACCTACATTGTGCTGCCATGGGTCAGGGATATGGCCAAAAAAATGTACTTTCCTTGGTGCCATGTCTGTAAATTTTCTCAGTGTCCATTTTTAAATGTCATTTAAATTTTGCATATCTTGATGAATTTTAGTGGATTGAATGTGTGCAGTTTCTAGCAAACGTGCTGCTTTCAGTTTCTTCCCTCAGAGGAGATTAAAGTCAAGTACATTTTTGTTTTATTCTTCCAAGGCATGATTGTAATGAAGTTGGACAGTAATGGTTGCTGCATTTCACTTTTTTTCCGCTCTTTCCCCAGTGGCCTAAGTATCTGTAAGTTTGAAGGCACTTACACTTAYGGTCTTTGAGTTCAAAATAAATCAGAAGAGAACAGACCAAAACAGGACACAGCATCTAATAAGATACATTGTATACATATAAACTTGCACTTAATATGTTGAGCTGACAAAGAAAACAAATTCAGTTCTGCAGATCTGCCTTTTTCATAATCTAGGCTTGAATAATAGTGAAGTGACCCAAGTGAACAAAAGAAATTCATGAGAGGAGGCCAAGACGGATTAATCCTCTTTTGGAGCTGATGAACTGTAATCCATACCAGATATTTTACTAAAACATTTGCTCCTGTTCCACTTACCTCACAATGTCCTCTCCTCTCCTCTCCTCTCCTCTCCTCTCCTCTCCTCTCCTCTCCTCTCCTCTC